>NC_042990.1:19636676-19936676 GCF_901001165.1 Salmo trutta | reverse complement strand
CCCTTTTGACGTAATTTTGTTTTCTTCCTCTCAAGTGATATCCTCTCACTTGTTTGACAAAATTGCAGATCAACGGCAGGCTTTAGACAAACGTAAATGTGATTTACACAAATCCCTCTGTCCCAGTGATGTATTTTTAGACGAAGTGTTTTGATATGAAGTCAGGAAACATCAACCAGTTATGAACAACACTGATGACAGATAGCAATGCTTTCTATCTGTGAGTCCTGGTTAAACCAGACTGAGTGCTTTGAATACAATTGTGAGGGCAGAATTCAGGCTAGGTCTTGTGTGTCTTAGTTGGTGATAGCCTGGCGCTAGCAATGTCAAGATTGTGAGTTAAAATTTCCGCATTGATCACATACACATAAAAACTTGCATGCACTCCACTCACTGTACTGAACAAGTTGCTTTGGATAATAGTGTCTGTTAATTAGGGCTAGGGGGCAGTATTACACCGCCGGATAAAAAACGTACCCGATTTAATCTGGTTACCACTCCTACCCAGTAACTAGAATATGCATATACTTATTAGATATGGATAGAAAACACCCTAAAGTTTCTAAAACTGTTTGAATGGTGTCTGTGAGTATAACAGAACTCATATGGCAGGCAAAAACCTGAGAGATTCCTTTACAGGAAGTGGCCTGTCTGACCATTTATTGGCTTTCTTTGACATCTCTTTCCAAAACAAAGGATCTCTGCAGTAACGTGACACTTCCCACGGCTCCCATAGGCTCTCAGAGCCCGGGAAAAAACAGAATGTCGTCATTGCAGCCCCAGGCTGAAGCACATTATCGCCTTTGTCAAGTGGCCGATCAGAGGACAAAGGGCCTTGGCTCGTGCACTGGCCGCGCCCGTCTTTCTTTTTTTCCCTCTATTTACCGAAACGCAGATTCCCGGTCGGAATATTATCGCTTTTTTACGAGATAAATTGCATAAAAATTGATTTTAAACAGCGGTTGACATGCTTCGAAGTACGGTAATGGAATATTTCGATTTTTTTTGTCACGAAATGCGCCATGCTCGTAACCCTGATTTACCATTTCGGATAGTGTCTAGAATGCACGAACAAAACGCCGCTGTTTGGATATAACGATGGATTATTTGGGACCAAACCAACATTTGTTATTGAAGTAGAAGTCCTGGGAGTGCATTCTGACGAAGAACAGGAAAGGTAATAACGTTTTTGTTATAGTAAATCTGATTTTGGTGAAGGCTAAACTTGCTGGGTGTCTAAATAGCTAGCCCGTGATGGCTGGGCTATGTACTTAGAATATTGCAAAATGTGCTTTCACCAAAAAGCTATTTTAAAATCGGACATATCGAGTGCATAGAGGAGTAATGTATCTATAATTCTTAAAATAATTGTTATGCTTTTTGTGAACGTTTATCGTGAGTAATTTAGTAAATTGTTAGTAAATTCCCCGGAAGTTTGCGGGGGGTATGCTAGTTCTGAACGTCACATGCTAATGTAAAAAGCTGTTTTTTGATATAAATATGAACTTGATTGAACAAAACATGCATGTATTGTATAACATAATGTCCTAGGTGTGTCATCTGATGATGATCATCAAAGGTTAGTGCTGCATTTAGCTGTCTTCTGGGTTTTTGTGACATTATATGCTAGCTTGAAAAATGGGTGTCTGATTATTTCTGGCTGGGTACTCTGCTGACATAATCTAATGTTTTGCTTTCGTTGTAAAGCCTTTTTGAAATCGGACAGTGTGGTTAGATTAACGAGAGTCTTGTCTTTAAATAGCTGTAAAATAGTCATATGTTTGAGAAATTGAAGTAATAGCATTTCGAAGGTATTTGAATATCGCGCCACAGGATTCAGCTGGCTGTTACGTAGGTGGGACGATTTGGTGCCACCTAGCCCAGAGAGGTTAAGTGGCACAAAATTTGTCCTTCCTTCACCTCATGAATACAGTCTACAAATGTCCAGTGCCCATTACAACAAAATCAGTGGCAAGTATACCATCTATAGACAAATGTTGCCCAGAGACAGTTTCAATAAAGTTAAAATGTGTCCCAGGGAAAGTTTCAAAAAAATTAATTGAGCATCACCAACAGCCGTTGTTTACCATCGATCTCTTTTACTGAGCATCAAATCACCCAGACTCTAATCTTGGGCTGTGTAACGCCCTGGCCATAGAGAGGGTTTTTTGTTCTCTATTTTTGGTTAGGCCAGGGTGTGACATGGGTGGGCGTTCTAGGTTACTTTTCTATGTTGGTGGTTTTCTTTGTTTCGACCGTGTATGGCTCTCAATCAGGAACAGGTGTAGATCGTTGTTGCTGATTGAGAGTCATACATAGGCAGCTGATTTTTCCTTTGGGGTTTGTGGGTGAATGTTTTCTGTCTAGTATTTTGTTATTCCTGACATAACTGTTTGGCTGTCATTTTCGTGTTTTCTTTTGCTAGTGTTCATTCGGTCATTAAAATAATTTAAGATGAACACATCCTCCGCTGCACCTTGGTCTCATTCTGATGACGGACATTACAGATTCACCCACCAACAACGGACCAAGCAGCGGAGGAAGGAGCAGCACCAGGAGAGGAGCATTATGGACTCCTGGACTTGGGAGGAAATTTTGGACGGGGCAGGACCATGGGCTCAAGCTGGGGAGTATCGCCGCCTGCAGTGGGAGATCGAGGCAGCAAGAGCGGAGAGGCGATGGTATGAGGCAAGGGAACGCAACAGGCACACGGCACACGGGAGGGTGGCAGAGCCAGGATGGAATTCTGGGCCAACTCCCCATGCTTACCGGAAGCAGCGTGGTACTGGTCAGGCACCGTGTTATGCGGTAGAGCGCACGGTGTCTCCAGTGCACGCTCATAGCCCAGTGCGCTACATCCCAGGCCCCCGCAAGTGCCATGCTAGAGTGGGCATCGAGCCAGGACGGGTTGTGCAGGCCGTGCGCTCTAGACCTCCAGTGAGTCTTCAGGACCCGGTCTATCCTGTGCCTGCGCCCAGAACCAGGCCTCCTGCATGTCTTCCCAGCCTGGTGAGTCCTGTGCCTGCGCCCAGAGCCAGGCCTCCTGCATGTCTTCCCAGCCTGGTGAGTCCTGTGCCTGCGCTCAGAGCCAAGCCTCCTGCATGTCTTCCCAGCCTGGTGAGTCCTGTGCCTGCGCCCAGAGCCAGGCCTCCTGCATGTTTTCCCAGCCTGGTGAGTCCTGTGCCTGCGCTCAGAGCCAAGCCTCCTGCATGTCTTCCCAGCCTGGTGAGTCCTGTGCCTGCGCCCAGAGCCAGGCCTCCTTCATGTCTCCCCAGCATGGTGAGTCCTGTGCCTACGCCCAGAGCCAGGCCTCCTGCATGTCTCCCCAGCTGGGGGAATCCTGTGCCTGCGCCCAGAGCCAGGCCTCCTGCATGTCTCCCCAGCTGGGGGAATCCTGTGCCTGCGCCCAGAGCCAGGCCTCCTGCATGTCTCCCCAGCCTGGTGAGTCCTGTGCCTGCGCCCAGAGCCAGGCCTCCTGCATGTCTCCCCAGCCTGGTGAATCCTGGGTCAGAGCCGCCAGAGCCGCCCGCCTGTCCGGAGCCGCCAGAGCCGCCCGCCTGTCCGGAGCCGCCAGGGTCGCCCGCCTGTCCGGAGCCGCCAGGGTCGCCCGCCTGTCCGGAGCCGCCAGGGTCGCCCGCCAGTCCTCCGGCGCAGCCAGGGACGCCACCTAAGTGGGCTAAGCCGAGGGTGGAGCGGGGTCTACATCCCGCACCAGAGCCGCCGCCGTAGGAAGGCCACCCCGACCCTCCCCTATAGAGTCAGGTTTTGTGGCCGGAGTCCGCACCTTTGGGGGGGTACTGTAACGCCCTGGCCATAGAGAGGGTTTTTTGTTCTCTATTTTTGGTTAGGCCAGGGTGTGACATGGGTGGGTGTTCTAGGTTTCTTTTTCTATGTTGGTGGTTTTCTTTGTTTCGGCCGTGTATGGCTCTCAATCAGGAACAGGAGTAGATCGTTGTTGCTGATTGAGAGTCATACATAGGCAGCCTGTTTTTCCTTTGGGGTTTGTGGGTGAATGTTTTCTGTCTAGTATTTTGTTATTCCTGGCAGAACTGTTTGGCTGTCATTTTCGTGTTTTCTTTTGCTAGTGTTCATTCGGTCATTAAAATCATTTAAGATGAACACATCCTCCGCTGCACCTTGGTCTTACAGGCTGTGGCTCTGAATATGTGTGTGTGTGTGTGTGTGTGTGTGTGTGTGTGCGTGCGCACGTGCGTGTGTGAATACAGCAGCACCTTATTGCGGACACTACCATTGGATGCAACGAAACCACACCCGACAGAAATCATATGCAGCCGAGTTAGAAGAAATTCAAACACTCAAAATAGACTGAGAGGCCTAAATCTCCCCATCCAAATATAGGGCTCTTTTAAGTCCATATCGCAGAAATTCAGTTATTCGGCAATGTTCCCGCGTTAGCGGTGACTGCATTCACGGTAAACACTGCATATGTAGGCTCAAATGGAAATGACCTTTACATTTCTAGCGGGCAATCTGTGTTACAATGCTTCTGTGATACAGATTGAATAGAGGTCTAACATGAAAATATGCATTATCCTAACATCAGTGGTTTGACATTTGAGAGCCATTATTTCTCACATCAATAGAGCCTACACTTTTGCCATTTTGAACTTCTAACGCAGTAGGGATAATAAGGAAGGGAGTGGTTGGTGACACAAATCCTGGATGTCGTTGCCTGCCGATGTGGCCTATGGCAAGGCACTTAATCCCCCACAACAACTGCTCCACGTGCGCCCAGTGTGGCAGCGAACTGCTCCATCCTCTCCAACCTGTTTAGGTATGTGTCTTTTCTGAGGGGTCGGGATAAAGAAAAAGTCACATTTCAGTTGGAACGCGTGTACAATTGACTAATAAAGTGATCTTATTCCTCAAGTAACTGTCCAGTGTTTCCAGACTTTGATGAAATATGAACTATAATTAATAAAAGTTTTCCTTCCCAATGTTTGAATTAAGGCCAGGAAACACAAGCAATTACATTTCTGCATCTACCTGTCAAACATCTACTTAACCTATCAAACATCTACTTTACCTATCAAACATCTACTTTACCTTTACCTTGTTACTTTACCTAAACAGTAAACATAAAAATGTCAAAAACTACATGAAAATGTATATTTTCTTTAGTTTATCATACTACTGTCATACATCATACTTTAAAATGGACATACATCAATCATCATAATTTCAAAACTCCTTACATTGAATTACACAGAATTTAAAAGCCCAATTCATTGAGAATGTTACAAACTGGACAATATTTAGGGTGCGTTCGTAAATTCAATCTGGAGTGCCAGAGAGTGCTCATAGTGCGCTCTGGGTGTTTGTAGATTCTAAACGTTGTCAGATTGTCAGTTCGTAAATTCAGAGCGTTTCGCTCTCGGAGCATTCAGAGTGCACACTGGACACACTGGCCGAGGATTAGGTTTAATTCTAGCTTTCTGAACTCACAACGGCAGTCAAGCACCCAAGCTAACTGGCAAAAGTTAGCAAGCTTTCTAGCTAATTCCAGACATAAATGAGAGAACACCTCACTCTGACCATTTTCCTCGCCCTAGCAGAGCTGGTTAGGCTGTTTTCATGTTATCCAGAGCATTGGTGACTGTAACTGTGCTGCTGGCAACAATTTCATTCAGCATTTTTGCCAAGGTTTACTGACACCTGCCAGATTTAACGGGTGTTGAGCGTTCGTAAATTCATCAGTTATTCTGCGCTCTGGCACACTCAGAGGAGAGTGCTCTGAAATCGGAGTAGATAGCAAGAGAGAATTTACGAACACACCCTTGTGTACTTGTCTTGCTAAACTCAGCAAAAAAAGAAACGTCCTCTCACTGTCAACTGAGTTAAAATTCAGCAAACTTAACATGTGTAAATATTTGTATGAACATAACAAGATTCAACAACTGAGACACAAACTGAACAAGTTCCACAGACATGTGACTAACAGAAATGGAATAATGTGTCCCTGAACAAAGGGGGGGTCAAAATCAAAAGTAACAGTCAGTATCTGGTGTGGCCACCAGCTGCATTAAGTACTGCAGTGCATCTCCTCCTCATGGACTGCACCAGATTTGCCAGTTCTTGCTGTGAGATGTTACCCCACTCTTCCACCAGGGCACCTGCAAGTTCTGGACATTTCTGGGGGGAATGGCCCTAGCCCTCACCCTCTGATCCAACAGGTCGCAGAAGTGCTGAATGGGATTGAGATCCGGGCTCTTCGCTGGCCATGGCAAAACACTGACATTCCTGTTTTGTAGGAAATCATGCACAGGACGAGCAGTATGGCTGGTGGCATTGTCATGCTAGAGGGTCATGTCAGGATGAGCCTGCAGGAAGGGTACCACATGAGGGAGGAGGATGTCTTCCCTGTAACGCACAGTGTTGAGATTGCCTGCAATGTCAACAAGCTCAGGCTGATGATGCTGTGACACATCGCCCCAGACCATGACGGACCCTCCACCTCCAAATCGATCCTGCTCCAGAGTACAGGCCTCGGTGTAATGCTCATTCCTTCAACAATAAACGCGAATCTGACCATCATCCCTGGTGAGACAAAACCATGACTCGTCAGTGAAGAACACTTTTTCCAGTCCTGTCTGGTCCAGCGACGTTGTTGCCAGTGATGTCTGGTGAGGACCTGCCTTACAACAGGCCTACAAGCCCTCATTCCAGCCTCTCTCAGCCTATTGCGGACAGTCTGAGCACTGATGGAGGGATTGTGCATTCCTGCTGTAACTCGGGCAGTTCTTGTTGCCATCCTGTACCTGCCCCGCAGGTATGATGATCGGATGTACCGATCCTGTGCAGGTGTTGTTACACGTGGTCTGCAACTGCGAGGACGATCAGCTGTCTGTCCTGTCTCCCTGTAGCGCTGTCTTAGGCGTCTCACAGTACAGACATTGCAATTTATTGCCCTGGCCACATCTGCAGTCCTCATGCCTCCTTGCAGCATGCCTAAGGCACATTCACGCAAATGAGCAGGGACCCTGGGCATCTTTCTTTTGGTGTTTTTCAGAGTCAGTAGAAAGGCCTCTTTAGTGTCCTACGTTTTAATAACATGTGACTTTAATTGCCTACCATCTGTAAGCTGTTAGTGTCTTAATGACCGTTCCACAGGTGCATGTTCATTAATTGTTTATGGTTCATTGAACAAGCATGGGAAACAGTGTTAAAACCCTTTTCAAGGAAGAGCTGTGAAGTTATTTGGATTTTTACGAATTATCTTTAAAAGACAGGGTCCTGAAAAAGGGACATTTCTTTTTATTTCCTGAATTTCAGACTCTTCTTTTACACCAACTAATTTTTCTCAGCCTTTTTGCTATGTTGCCAATTTTTACTGCAGATAACATTTTCTTTGGAAAAATATTTATCCACAAACTGCTCTGGACAAATCCGATTTTGGACTGTCTTAAGAAAATTAAACCAAATCTACAGCTCATTGCTATAAGCAGTGGGTGATAGACTTCGGAGAAGCCCCAATCTAAAAATGACACTGTTCAATTTATTGAATGGAGTGGAGTGATGAATCTCTAAATGTCCACGTATGTAATAAAGTGAAAGATTGAATTGAAACTTTAGCTGGAGGAAACTCCAACACGGTTGCTGATGTGAAGGATTAAATTGAAGCCTTAGTGGGGAGGAAACTCAATGGGTAGTTATTTATGAGCTGAATGGCACAGTTGCTGGGGTGAAAATTGTGGTTGAGGCCTTAGCTGGAGGAATTGTTGCATTTCTATTGTAATTTTAATTGCAACTGCATTCAGTAGCATCTATGAATCTCATTATTATTATGAATAGTATTGACATCAAACAGGAGAACCAAGAACATGGGTGGATGCTAATGTTTTTAGATTCTCGCTTGTGTTGACAAAACAACTGGTTTGGTTATATTATTGTTATGTATTTTGTGGAAGCTAGGAATAGTAGCTGCAGCTTTGGCTGTAGATTATGAGATCCTAATAATTAAAAAATACTAAATACAAAAATATTTAGGCTACACATACAGTTGAAGTCGGAAGTTTACATACACTTAGGTTGGAGTCATTAAAACTCATTTTTCAACCACTCCACAAATTTCTTGTTAACAAACTATAGTTTGGCATGTCGGTTAGGACATCTACTTTGTGCAATTCCCTGTATCACAATTCCAGTGGGATAGAAGTTTATGTACACTAAGTTAACTGTGCCATAAAACAGTTTGGACAATTCAAGAAAATGATGTCATGGCTTTAGAAGCTTCTGATAGGCTAATTGACATCATTTGAGTCAATTGTAGGTGTATCTGTGGATGTATTTCAAGGACTACCTTCAAACTCCGTGCCTCTTTGCTTGACATCATGGGAAAAACAAAAGAAATCAGCCAAGAAAAAATAATTGTAAACCTCCACAAGTCTTCATCGTTGGGAGCAATTTACAAATGCCTGAAGGTACCATGTTCATCTGAATAAACAATAGAATGCAAGTATAAACACCATGGGACCACGCAGCGGTCATACCGCTCAGGAAGGTGACGCATTCTGTCTCCTACAGATGAACGTACTTTGGTGCGAAAGTGCAAATCAATCCCAAAACAACAGTGACACAAAAGTATCTATATCCACAGTGAAACGAGTCCTATATCGACATAACCTGAAAGGCCGCTCAGCAAGGAAGAAGCCACTGCTCCAAAACTGCCATAAAAAAGTCAGACTACGGTTCGTAACTGCACATGGGGACAAAGATCATACATTTTGGAGAAATGTCCTCTGGTCTGATGAAAGAAAAATATAACTGTTTGGCCATAATGACCATCGTTATGTTTGGAGGAAAAAGGGGGAAGCTTGCAAGACTAAGAACACCATCCCAACCATGAAGCAGGGGGGTGGCAGCATCATGTTGTGGGTTTTTTTTGCTGCAGGAGGGGCTGGTGCACTTCACAAAATAGATGGCATCATGAGGCAGGAAAATGATGTGGATATATTGAAGCAACATCTCAAGACATCAGTCAGGAAATTAAAGCTTGGTCGCAAATGGGTCTTCCAAATGGACACTGACCGCAAGCATACTTCCAAAGTTGTGGCAAAATGGCTTAAGGACAACAACGTAAAGGTATTGGAGTAGCCATCACAAAGCCCTAACCTCAATCCTATAGAAAATTTGTGGGCAGAACTGAAAAAGTGTGTGCGAGCAAGGAGGCCTACAAACCTGACTCAGTTACACCAGCTCTGTCAGGAGGAATGGGCCAAAATTCACCCAACGTATTGTGGGAAGCTTGTGGAAGGCTACCCGAAATGTTTGACCCAAGTTAAACAATTTAAAGGCAATGCTACCAAATACTAATTGAGTGTACATGAACTTCTGAACCACTGGTAATGTGATGAAAGAAATGAAAGCTGAAACAAATCATTCTCTCTACTATTATTCTGACATTTCACATTCTTAAAATAAAGTGGTGATCCTAACTGACCTAAAACAGGGCATTTTTACTAGGATTAAATGTCAGGAATTTTGAAAAACTGAGTTTAAATGCAATTGGCTAAGGTGTATGTAAACTTCCGACTTCAACTGTACATGTAGGTAGAGTTATTAAAGTGACTAAGCACAGATAATAACAGAGAGTAGCAGCAGCGTAAAAGGGGGGGCAGCAATGCAAATAGTCTGGGTAGACAATTTATTAGACGTTCAGGATTCTTATGACTTGGGGCTAGAAGCTGTTTAGAAGCCTCTTGGACCTAGACGTGGCGCTCCGGTACCACTTGCCGTGGCGTAGCAGAGAGAACAATCTATGACTATTGTTGCTGGAGTCTTTGACAATTTTTAAGGCCATTTACTGACACCGCCTGGTATACAGGTCCTGGATGGCAGGAAGCTTGACTCCAGTGATGTACTGGGCCGTACACAGTACCTTCTGCAGTACCTTGAGGATGGAGGCTGAGCAGTTGCCATACCAGGCAATGATGCAACCGGTCAGGATGCTCTCGATGGTGCAGCTGTAGAACCTTTGAGGATCTGAGGACCCATGCCAAATCTTTTCAGTCTCCTGAGGGGGATAGGTTTTGTCATGCCCTCTTCACGACTGTCTTGGTGTGCTTGGACCATGTTAGTTTGTTGGTGATGTGGACACCAAGGAACTTGAAACTCTTAACCTGCTGTTGTCCTGGCACCACATGGCCAGGTCTCTGACCTCCCTTTGGGCTGTCTCGTCGTTGTCGGTGATCAGGCCCACCACTGTTGTGTCATCTGCAAACTTAATGATGGTGTTGGAGTCGCGCCTGGCTGTGCAGTCATGAGTGAACAGGGAGTACATGAGGGGACTGAGCACGCACCCCTGAGGGGCCCTGTGTTGAGGATTGGCGTGGCGGATTTGTTGTTACCTACTCTTTCCACCTATGGGCAGCCCGTTTAGAAGTCCAGGATCCACCCTTTTTTTATCAATATTCTCTTCATGCAAATGACGGGGATTTGGGCCTGCTCCCAGGAAAGCAGTTTGTCCTTCACGTCGGGCTCATCGGACTCGATAAAGGAAAAAAAGCTTCTGCCAGTTCGTGGTGAGTAATCGCTGTTCTGATGTTCAGAAGTTATTTTCGGTCATAAGAGATGGTAGCAGCAACATTATGTACAAAATAAGTTACAAATAATGCAAAAACAAATGTCCCAAAATAACACAGTTTGTTAGGAGGACGTAAAACGTCAGCCGTCTTCTCCGGCGCCATGATACATGAGATAGAGAGAGGCCTATGTGTTCGTCTTATCATATTTCTCTAATGCCAAATCATTGTGTCTTGTTTGCAATGAAACTGTCCCTGTCTGCAAATAATTTAATCTGAGATGTCTTCAGGAATCTGAGCATGGTATTTTCAAAAGTTAGGTCTACCTTTCAACCCCAGACAGAGTAGGCAAACCAATGCAGAAAAATGTCACTTTTAACTGCTGGCTAGCTGCTCTTCTTCTGTGACTTAACCAAATAAGAGGCAACAAGTGTTTCTCTAAAAACTGTGTGGGTTTAAACATCTTCTATTGTACAGAAAGTGAATAGCTTAGTCAATTGATTGTGACAGAATTGGATACTTCCTAAGCAAAGTCCATTTTTTGTCTTCTCGGCTATAGAAGTTGTAGCTCAGCCTCTGAATGTGAAGGAAAAGAAACAATGATGTCCCCATGTGCATCGAAGTCATGCCTTTCCTGGGTATTTTACAGCTTGTTTGTAGCATAAAGCATTGTGGACCAAAGCGCTGTTATAGATAAATGTATAGTGTATAATCGGATCCGTTTTATTTTCTTCAAAGTCTTAAACTAACAAGGGGTAGGCATGTGCTTTTTGCCATTTTCTTTAATAAAAGGTAGGTCTATGGCATACCCTCTCATACCCCTTCAATATGAGTCTTGGTTTTAGCTTAACAGCCCTTCACTGACATGGAGGTAGGCTATTTAAAGAGTGCATGGTGTGTGGAAGAATTGATCGACAAATCTATGGATATAGCAGCCTATAGCCTAATTTAATCTGTCAAACAGGTAGGCCTACCTCTTATTTCTTAAATTGGAAGAAATAGACTCCAACAGAAAGCCCTCTTGTTGTATGTAAAGTCTAATTAAAATGAATACGGTATAAATTAATTATGCCAACTCGATTTTGCCGACTTTCAACACCATTAGCTGTTCATTTCCAATTGATTTTGCTGCGACGGCTGCTTCAAGTTTCAGCACCACAATGTAAATTACTCGAATCTGGCTTATTGTGACTCTGATAAACACATCATGGGCAAGAAACATATCGTTTTTTATAAAATCAATTATAATAGTAGCAAGCTATCAAAGTTGACCTCCGGACCTCTTCCTCATCTTTGCTCTCTCCTTCTCAACTGAACAGAACATAGACTATATTTTATTTGTATTTTATTTAACTGGGCAATCAGTTAAGAACAAATTCTTATTTACAATGACGGCCTACCAAAAGGCCTCCTGCGGGGATGGGGACTGGGATTTAAAAAAAAATAATAGTCAGCGCGCAACACAGTGCATTTTTTTGGACTCAGCCTAATCAACAACAATAAAATTGGAAGAAGCCTTTAACCTTCCTCCTGGATGGCCACCGTAGGCCAACACAGCACAGCCATTGGTTAGGCAGCACACAAA
This sequence comes from Salmo trutta, assembly GCF_901001165.1. Lineage (NCBI taxonomy): Eukaryota > Metazoa > Chordata > Actinopteri > Salmoniformes > Salmonidae > Salmo > Salmo trutta. The sequence continues at coordinate 19,924,550 of NC_042990.1, read as the reverse complement.
ACAGTGTTTTCAGCAAGAACAGAGCAGGGGGCTCAGGATATCCGTTGCAGTGTGTTATTTTTATTTATTTAACATTTAACATTTATTAAACTCGGCAAGTCAGTTAAGAACAAATTCTTATTTACAATGATGGCCTACCCCGGCCAAAACCGGACGACGCTGGGAAAATGGGACTCCCAATCACGGCTGGATTTGATACAGCCTGGAATCGTACAAGGGACTGTAGGGATGCCTCTTGCACTGAGATGCTGTGCCTTATCCCGCTGCGCCACTCAGGAGCCCAATGTAATGCAGCCTAGTTTTATTCACACCATCCTAGCAGCTATCTTAGAAATATGACTTTGCTCTTTGCTCCTCCTAGCATGCACTTCGTAGCCTAGAGCCTATAGTCTATGGATCATTTAATTGAGACCACACTAAATAGCCTATTGGCGCACTTGAGATTGCATTCACAGCGGAGAATCAGAAATGAGGGGCGGCATCGGGCACACGTCAATATATAGGCTAGTAAGCAACTCATTCTAAAACACTGAGACATATAGAAATGTCTTCAATTACAAATTACATGACCCTCCCCTGGACTAGATTTGAAAAATACTAAGGATCATAACACCTCCACCTTACCCGTCACCCTGGACCCACTTCAATTTACATACCGCCCCAATAGGTCCATAGACGACGCAATCGCCATCACACTGCACACTGCCCTATCCCATCTGGACAAGAGGAATACCTATGTTAGAATGCTGTTCATTGACTACAGCTCAGCATTCAACACCACAGTACCCTTCAAGCGCATCATTAAGGTTGAGGCCCTGGGTCTCAACCCCACCCTGTGCAATTGGGTCCTGGACTTCATGAAGGGCTGCCCCAAGGTGGTGAAAGTAGGAAACAACATCTCCACTTCGCTGATCCTTAACAATGGGGCCCTACAAGGGTGCGTGCTTAACCCCCTCCTGTACTCCTTGTTCACCCATGACTGCGTTGCCATGCACGCCGCCAACTCAATCATCAAGTTTGCAGACGACACAACAATAGTAGGCTTGATCACCAACAACAACGAGACAGCCTATAGACCTTCAAACAGGTCAACATTCACAAGGGCGCAGGGCCAGACGGATTACCAGGACATGTACTTCGAGCATGCGCTAACCAACTGCCAAGTGTCTTCACTGACATTTTCAACCTCTCCCTGTCTGAGTCTGTAATACCAACATGTTTCAAGCAGACCACCATAGTCCCTATGCCCAAGAACACTAAGGTAATCTGCCTAAACGATTACCAACACGTAGCACTCACATCAGTAGCCATGAAATGCTTTGAAAGGCTGGTCATGACTCACATCAACATCATTATCCCAGAAACCCTAGACCCACTCCAAATTGCATACCGCACCAACAGATCCACAGATGATGCAATCTCTATTGCACTCCACACTGCAATTTCCCAACTGGACAAAAGGAACACCTATGTGAGAAGGCTATTCATTGACTACAGCTCAGCATTCAACACCATAGTGCCCTCAAAGCTCATCACAAAGCTGAGGACGCTGGGACTAAACACCTCTCTCTGCAACTGGATACTGGACTTCCTGACGGGCCACCCCCAGGTGGTAAGGGTAGGTAACAACACACCCGCCACGCTGATCCTCAACCCGGGGGCCCCTTAGAGGTGCGAGCTCAGCCCCCTCATGTACTCCCTGGTCACTCATGACTGCAATGCCAAGCATGACTCCAACATCATTAAGTTGCTGGTAGGCCTGATCACCGACAATGATGAGACAGTCTATAGGGAGGAGGTCAGAGACATGGTTGTGTGGTGCCAGGACAACAACCTCTCCCTCAACGTTATCAAGACAAATGAGATGATTGTGGACAAGAGGAAAAGGAGGACAGAGCACGCCCCCATTCTCATCGATGGGGCTGTAGAGGAGCAGGTTGAGAGCTTCAAGTTCCTTGGTGTCCACATCACCAACAAACTAACATGGTCCAAGCTCACCAAGACAGTCGTGAAGAGGGCACGACAAAACCTATTCCCCCTCAGGAGACTGAAAAGATTTGGCATGGGTCCTCAGATCCTCAAAAGGTTTTACAGCTGCACCGTCGAGAGCATCCTGACCGGTTGCATCACTGCCTGGTATGGCAACTGCTCAGCCTCCAAACACAAGGCAATACAGAGGGTAGTGTGTATGGCCCAGTACATCACCGGGGCCAAGCTGCCTGCCATCCGTGCCCTCTATACCAGGTGGTGTTAGATGAAGCCCCTAAAAAATGTAAAAGACTGCAGCCACCCTAGCCATACACTGTTCTTTCTGCTACCGCACGGCAAGCAGTACCGGAGCGCCAAGTCTAGGCTCTTAAATAGCTTCTACCCCCAAGCCATACGACTTCTGAACAACTAATCAAATGGCTACCCAGACTATTTGCATTGCCCATCCCTTTATTTAGATTTGTATGTATTAGGTAGTAATTGTTAGATTACTTGTTAGATATTGCTACACTGTCAGAACTGGAAGCACAAGCATTTCACTACACTCACAATACCATCTGCTAACCATGTGTATGTGACCAATAAAGATTTGATTTGATTTGAAAATACTAAACCCTCTCTTGACTGGAATTGAATAAGCATGACCCTTCCCCATTTTCCTCCAGGTACCTGTTCTGTAAATGTTGATGCGTCCCTTATAACTCAGATATTGTAGGGTTACATGTTTCCATTTATGTATTTTTTAGGAACACATTATGGAAATATCTCTGAAATGCTTGACGTTTTATATTATCTCCTCCTTCATAACCCTAGAGGATAAAGAAGTGTCCTATCGCTAGATGGCTGATGAAATGGCATCAACTTTTAATTCATGTGAAAAGTAGGACTCTGATGTATATTTCAGAGTTAATTAGTATGATGACTCAGGGGACTGGAATGATAAGACACGTAAAGACTCCCCACGGTAGCTGCAGGCTGCAGGGTGGATCCACTCACGGTCCAAAACTGCAGACTAGATCCTTACTGGGAAACTACAATGCAAGCCTAAAGCAAGCATTCTGTAAGCTGTGGTGTAAAGTACTTAAGTAAAAATACTTGAAACTACCTCTTAAGTCATTTTTTGAGGTATCGGTACTTTACTTTACTATTTACATTTTTTTTACATTTAATTTTACTTCACTGCATTCCTTAAGAAAAGTATTTATTTTATTTATTACATTTTTTCCTGACACCCAAAAGTACTCGTTACATTTTGAATGCTTAGTAGGACAGGAAAATGGTCTAATTCACATACTTATCAAGACAACATTCCTGGTCATCCCTACTGCCTCTGATCTGGCGGACTCAGTAAACAGATGCTTCGTTTGTAAATTATATCTGTGTTGAAGTGTGCCCCTGGTTTGCTTAATATAAGGAATTTGAAATGATGTATACTTTTACTTTTGATACTTAAGTATATCTAAAACCAAATACTTTTACTCTTTTACTCAAGTAGGATTTTACTGGGTGACTTTCACTTTTACTTGAGTCATTTTCTATTAAGGCATCATTACTTTTACTCAAGTACGACAACTGGGTACTTTTTCCACCACTGTCCGTAAGCATTGTGTTCGGCATGTTACACCAGAAGCAGCTAACAGAGGTAGCAAGCAACAGCAAAATGCCCTTTTTTGTTGTTTAGAATGCTTCAGAAGAACAAGTGTTGCGCTACAGTGCGCTAGCTACACTTACGTTAGGTGCCCGGTATAGTTTGGCGGTTTCTCCATAGTTAATTTATGCTAGTTTCTATGTCAACGTTTCTCCTCACACCTAATTTCCTTCCTTTTGTGTGTACTTTGTATCCATGGAAACCGTAGCTTTGCCAGTTTGAAAAAACATAATGATTAAATGGTTTTGGACAATAGAATTAGAGGTGGATGCATCAGGTTGGCTGGACAGTATTTAGTTTTTCTGTCTCTTGTATTATTCATATTATGAATTGGGTCATGGATAGCCACCCTTAGCACTCAGAAGAAGCATTACGTAATGGACAGAAAATATTATTTATGGTATAAGCTTACACGTAGTGTGATCTTATTTAATCGATAGTGTTTGTACACAAATGTACACAAATAATGCATTTAATGAAAACAGTCTGATGGCCCGAGATTTTATTGGCAAGTGATATAGCAGCATTACCGTCTGTGGTTCATTATTGCCGCATTTTAACATATGGCTTTAGGACAAGAAAGCACATCACCACACCAACTGTTAAAAACAAATCCAACCTTTTTCTACTGGAGATGTGCCCAGGCAAACGGGTGTAAGATAAATGGAGTATTAGAGGAATATTGTGTGCTCCCAATAACAGATGAGTGATGACTCCATTCATTGATTTAAAATAGAGGTTCTGTTATTTTATGAAATTGCCAACGTCAGATAAATCTAGAAACAGCAATGAGAACAAAAGCCTATGATGAGGAGACACCTGCAGAGTTCAGTTGCTTTTCTATGTCAGTAAAGGTGGGCACAGGAGATGGAGATGGAACTCTGGAATGACTGTGTTAAGTACAATAAATCGTATGGCAGGCCGACATTATAGCTACAAGATGAGAAACAAGCTGGTGCCTTTCCCTGAATAGGCTTTGATAGAGGACAATAACATAGCTGTACCTAGCTACTTCCCCTCTCCTCTAACATACCAGTACATTCCTCTCTGATCCCGGCTCCGCTGCCTTCCTGCAATATGCCATTCATTTCCCACCAAATCATATCCCTCTAAAACGCCAGAACAACATCTGAATAATACCCAATTTAGAAACTATTGATGTGAGCATGGCTTGCCACTGCACTCACATGACAGGAAACCTGGCACATAAAGCAGTTATGATTCGTTTGGCAGATTTCTTCTGACATCCACTCCCAGTTCCTTCCAACTCACTATGGTGTGGGGGCTGAGTGGGGGCTGGTTAAATAGGCACACCTGCGGAGAGGCAGATTTGGCAGCCTGCATTTTTCAGCCGTGATGATAGATATTATTTCACTTCTCTGATGTTTGATGTTTTTTGTAGCGGCTTCACTAGCGACTTTGTAGCGGTGGTAGATTGCTACTATTGAGCAGCCCATGTGGTAAGGCAAGGCAGGGTTACTGCTTTAGCAAAGTGCAAAGGAATTTTAAGTTTTAGTCATTAGGGAAGAAACGTTAGCTCCTTATTGTTATTGGGAGCTATTTCTGAAGGTCAGTCACAGACTTGGTTCCAAATGGCACTCTATTCCGTATATAGTGCACTACTTTTGACCAGGGTCCATAGGGCTCTGGGCAAAAGTAGTACACTATATACAGAATAGTGTGCCGTTTGGGATGCAGAATAGTCTCACTCACAGTCAAAGATCAGAGACGTAGTGGTCGCACCCCAAAAAAGGAGCCCCATTTAAATGCATTTTAATTAATTCTGTGTCAATTATTTCCTAACGACTTATCTTTTTAGTCTGTGCGAGTGTAAGGGCTATTTCAATTCTCAGAGCTCCTGTTCCGTCATCTCAGCCGAGTCGAAGTCGCTCAGAGCCCATCTCTACACCTCTAGGTAATTATAGCTAAATCAATTGACATATGTTACTCCTCCCTTCACCTTATGCATGTTGAGTACATCTCCACAGTTCCACAGAGTGCAGTGAGAAATAATGAGTTATGGGCTGTATCTAAAATGGCACCTAATTCCATATAGGCCTATAGTGCACTACTTTGACCAGGGCCATTTTGGACACAGCTTTGATATAGGCTAGCTATGCTCCTAGGTACTGGATAAGGAGGTAGGCCTACAGGTGTATAATTGCAGTAGCTGTGTGATAATACGTGTTTGTGACTTGATGCAGCTTCTGTTGCTATAGGCTCTGGATGAGCCAGCATAGGTATCTAGGCTAGAGGCAGTAGCTGTGGTGGTGTGTGAAATACTTGTTTGTGTGAGCGAGGGAGGACAGCCTCGACACATCAGGCGGAAGGGATTGGCACGGCGATGGGTGGCTCGACAGTCATCACAGAGCATGAAAATGAATGACGCTTGAAGATTGAAATTCAGAGAGGACTGATAATGTTTGGCAAAACCATTACAGCCAACAGATTAAAAGACCTCGACGAACGGCACTCTCCACGGACTCAAGCTGTTTTATGTTAAATACTCCCAAGAGAACACAGGGAACAGCTACCAGTGGCCATTTCATTAGACTATTGAGGAGTGTGTGTGTGTGTGTGTGTGTGTGTGTGTGTGTGTGTGTGTGTGTGTGTGTGTGTGTGTGTGTGTGTGTGTGTGTGTGTGTGTGTGTGTGTGTGGGGAGATGGAGAGGGAGGGGGAGGGGGTGGCTAATGATCTAAAGAAAATAGAGAGAACCACCACAGTGTAAATGGGGAACTTGCCCAGATGTGATGAGAAAGTAGACGGGGTTCACATTACAAAGAAACAGAAAAGTTTTTTTTATTTTTATATCGCTCCTTAAGATCATTGCTTACAGAAATAAGACAGTCCTTCTAAGCATATAACGTGCTTTCTAGATACACTAACTCCCCATGCTCCGATGTGATGTTCTCCCATGTTGTCAAAAGAGTTGTGCGAAATGGAGTATCCAAAACACATAATCCCACATTTGGTGAAGGAATCAGCACCTTGTAGGAAACTCTGCTGTGCAATAGGGCCTCTATCTCTTGTTTAGTCATAATGACCCCTTATTCAAACCCCCACTATGAAAGGCCAGCTTTGCCCAGTCAAACAAACCACTGTGTCTTGACAGCCATCTTACACCCCCCCCCCCCCACACACACACACACACACACACACACACACACAGACACACACACTTCTCTCCTATCAGCAGGCTGCACAAGCAGTCCATCGGTCCTAAAGAGATGCTGCTGTGTGCAGAATAATTCTACAGCTAATCACCCCTCCTGCTGTTTGTCTCTGCCCTGTTTCCCACTGGCTGTCTTCTCTTCTGTCACTGAGCATGGTCAGAGGCCCACTCTTAAACCTCAGGAGGCCACAGACACACACACACACACCATTGTTAACTCACCCTCTCGGCCACTCCAACTGTGTGTTCTGGTGAGTGACAGGATGCAGGATTCACACATACACACACACACACACACACACACACACACACACACACACACACACACACAACTGTAACTCTATTATACTGTATATTTCTCTATCGGTCTTAATTGTTATTGTATCCTGTCACATGGAGATGGGCCCACTCTGAAAACTCCAAAGGGGGATTTTAAGAGGCTGATGGAAGTGTGTGTGTGTGTGTGTGTGTGTGTGTGTGTGTGTGTGTGTGTGTGTGTGTGTGTGTGTGTGTGTGTGTGTGTGTGTGTGTGTGTCAGAACCCCCAGGGGAGCAGCTTGTTGCTCATCAAAACAACAGGGAGAAAGCCATGTCCTCAGTGGAACGAGATGACAAGGGACAATTGAGTGGGTGGGAAATAGCTGGAGATAGCTAGGTACTTGGGGTGGTTGAGATGGGATAGGAATGATTCACTGCAGGCTAGCTAATTCATAACGGTCACTCGGAGTGTTTGCCTATGATTTTCCAACATTCTATCATGGAACTCAGAAGGAGCCCAGGCTTCCAATTGAGATCAGCTGGTCCCATCCAACCCTTCTCTCAGACTTGCAGGCTAACACACATTTGTCCAGTTAAATCAATGGAACACAATCAGCTCAGCCTCAAATCATACCCTTATGCAATGACTCCCGTATTCTCACTCTGGCAAATTAACAATTTAGAACAAAATCTGGACATGGTTGGGTAGGGTACTTTCTAAATGTAATTTGTTACAGTTACTAGTTATCTGTCCAAAATTGTAATCAGTAACATAACTTTTGGATAACCCAAACTCAGTAATGTAATCTTTCAGTTACTTTTGTATTACTTTCCCCTTAAGAGGCATTAGTAGAAGACAAAAATGATCCATCAAACGCATTTATTGTGTCATCGTAGTGATCTCTGACTTGTGGTAAGGTGGAGCAAACTTAAACTTCTGCCTTTTTTAATGCTGAATTGAATGTCATTGAGAAAAGAAAGGTGTCATAATGTATTTTTTTCGCAAACATATTTTCAGAATTTAAAAGTAATCATGTACAATGTTTTTTCTGATGACAATATTTTAGCTGGTAACCTAACTGATTACAGTTACGGTATATTTGTAATCAGATTACATGTAGTCAGTTTCTCCCTGACCCTGGTGGTAGAGCTATGAGCTTTAAAGCTGAGATCCGCGGTTTAGGTGAAACAGCGCCCCTGGCCGCCCCGGGCGTATTTGCTACTGTTTTTGTATTAAGGAAATGAGCATCCAGCATCATGGTAAAAATGATCATAGTACATACTCTGCTGTTCTATCGCGCGTGCAATGATGTCAGAGGGGAAAAATACAGTGTTGTTTGAAGTAACGTCTTTATTGTTGCAATATCGCAAACAGACAAGTCAGTTTTACTGCTATGGATTCCAGCTTTAACCAAGCAATTTTTCTTGTAGTTACATAATTTCCCCATCAACACTCAGATAAATATTCATTTTGGTTCATTGCCTGAGGTTTGCCCTGATTTTTTGGATATGTGGAAGAGTTGTTTTGGTTTGGAGGCTTGTTGGTCTCCAGACTTGTTCTCAATGTGGCCACACTGAAACCTCAACACAAAACTACATCGACGCGAACGCTGAACCACATCAATACTTACTACAAGAAAACTACCATAGAAGCTCCTTGGTTTGGTTCTCCAGGAAAACAACAATGCCTTGCTTCTCATTTAATTTTGTTTAAGATGAGTGGACCACTCCAAGGACATAATGGCAACGCTTTTCTTAATTGATTTTGGAGGACTCCAACAAGGAAATGTAAGAACCTTGAAAGTACTATCCTTAAATCTACCAGCTGAACTGCGCTGTCATTTCATTCACTATGGCCAATTGCAAAGCGCGTTCAGAACATTGACCATGGAGGTTGCATCCAAAATGGCACCCTATTCCTTATTCAGAGCACTACTTTTGACCAGCCCCTATATGTCTTTGGTCAAAAGTAGTACAAGAAATAAGGAATAGGGTGTCATTTGGGACACATCCAGAGAGTCGGCTATAGCAAGCTAGCACAATGAAATGAATGACAGAAGTGCATTACAACCCCATTATCTGTAAGAAAAGTGGAGCCATTTTCCTATGATCGCCACTGGAGTCTGAGCCTTTTCTTGTATGTTAGATATTTCCTTCTCCTGCCTCTTCTTCCTCTTTCTTCCTTTCTTTTTATCTTTCCTCAGTGACTCCAGCGTCCACATCAAAGGAGAGTTTGTTTGTTTTGTCTGGTTCGATGGCTGGACACAGAGTGTTGTGTGTTTGTGTGTTCGCATTTGTATGCGTGTGTCATCATATGAGATGTTTTGAAAAAAGGTCTCCTCCTTTGATAAAACCAGCTCCTTAGTATTCCTGAAATAATGCACAGCAGATGAACACGTAGACCAGCTGAACAGTGTTCTGTATAATTGTTGCCCTTTTTTTATGATTCCTCTGGATTGTTCTACTGCAGATCTTTTCTGTAACACCCTGCAGAAGACTAGCTAGCCGACACACACATTTCTCCGACATCCACATTTCTCCGACATCCACAGGTCCTTTAAGAGAAGAAGTTTAACTAGCCCAAACACAGCCTAATTGATGTGGTGAGAGTACAATTAAGCTTGGTTTAAATCAAGCACTGTTATAATGAAGTAGTGTTACATCTGGATTAACAGTGGAAGAGGATAAAAACCCTGTAATTTACACACACACACACACACACACACACACACACACACACACACACACACACACACACACACACACACACACACACACACACACACACACACACGGTGTACGCTGGAGGATTAAAAGCAGAGGATAAAAATGCAGGTTATTCAAGTTGTGGGAGTCTTTTTACCTGTGTTTCCTATGACCAGGATCCACCAGACAGACGATTTCAGTGTCACCTCCCTCCATTCAGGACAACTTTAGTCTGACACTCATTATGTGTCACTTCTTTAATTCAAATGGGAAAGTGTGACATGAAGATGTTGTTATTGGCAATATTGTGCCTGGAATAAATCAATCTCCTTTATTTTCATTCTGAAATTCCATATCACAGAGACTTTTGATTGTGTCCAACAAAAACCGCCAACCTGACAAAAGTATATTTTTCTGCACTCTACCGGAGACGAGATAGACCAAGACCCAGCACTGACAAAACAAAACAGCCCAGACAGCCTCCTTCAGACCTCCAGCATCTTCATACTGTATGACACCCTGTCAGAGATATGCAGACCAGGCATGTTTCTTCTCTTCTATTTGCCGATTACATAATAAGATTGATGGTCAGGCAGAAACAGGGCGACAGAGCAAATCAAACAGAGAGGAAACAAAGACAGAAAGACACTGATCGGATGACAGGTAAGCAGATAGACATCTATTAATAGATTGGCTCAGACGTATTCATATATTCTCAGGCATATTCATATATTCTCTGACATATTCAAATATTCCTTACTGTGGATATTGCTCTGCCCTGCATGGGAAGCCAGGCAGATTTCTGCTGTTATCGCCTCCTGTCAGATCATAAATTAATCTGACGCAGCAAGATGGAATGGGGAAAAAAACAATACAAAACTCCTACAAGCTTTTTCACTTCGTTTTCCTCGGTACACATACAGTACATCTCTTTAGCCTCTTCCCCCTCATCTCCCAACCTTAATAAGGGAGTAGAGAACGTCTAAAGGGAGAGGAGATATATTGGGGGGAGAGAGGGAGAATGCGGGGGTGAGGAAGAGAGAGTGTGGTAGTGAGAGATGACGATATGGGGGACAGATAGTGGGAAAGAGCGATTGTCGGGAAGAGGATAGATATATGGGGGAGGGAGAGTGTGTGAGGGGAGAGAGATAACAGATATGGGGATAGAGACTGTGTTAAGTAGAGAAAGTGTGGTTGACATTGACATTTAGAACAGCTACAAAACCAGAGTTCTCCTCAGTGGGTCTGTAGGTCACAGCAGTACTAGTAGCTTCATTACACAGACGTTTCCCTTTGACTTTAGTGTAGATAGCTACTTAGACACCTACTTAGATAGCTACATAGACAACTACGTAGACAGCTATGTAGACACCTACTTAGGCACCTACTTAGACACCTACCCCTCCACTTTTAGCTCCACATCCCAGCGTGTGAGCTCAGTTTTACACTCTGTAAGCAACATTCTTCTGAAAAAGTCACAGTCTACATTGCTATAAACTTTTTCAGCAATTGACAGCATGAGGCAATGATTGCATGTCAGTGGTTTTGGAATACAAATATTTTTTTAAAGACCTTGTCCTCCCTAGGTGGTCCTAACAGTGTATATGGAGGCAGTGTGTGGCCTGAAAAACAATGGCATCCATTTCAACCCTTACAGCACCAAGCAAAGCACCAAGCAATCGATAAGAGGTTGTCATCTCTCCCTTCCAAACAAATACTGGTCCTGTCAGAACCAATGTGCCCGCTCATCAATTCAAATATCCCTCCTTTTCATTCCTCCATCGCTCCTTTTCTAGCTGAGCCAACAGCAGGGAGGATTGAAGTGATGGGGTTCTGAACACACACACACACACACACAGCTTCTGGTCACTGGAGAAATGGATCAAGACACACCATCACTTATTCTTTGGTAATGTGATTTAGGGAGTGACAAGCGGGTGGATAGATTTGGGGGGGAAGGATCGTACAAGATTAATAATCCTAATTGACAGGTAGCCGAGTTGCCTGCCTGCAAAGCCTTTCCTTTCCTGGGTGAGAAGGAATAGAATGGAGTGAGCTGCACCCCCTTTACGGTTGGTGGAGATGATTCGTCAACACTATAATCAAGGGCCCTTGGACGGCTGGGCCTGGAATTTGATGGCTATAGTTATAAACTCAGGACCCTGTCTTTCAAAGACAATTTCGTAAAAATCAAAATAACTTCACAGATCTTCAATGTATAGGGTTTAAACAGTTTCCCATGCTTGTTCAATGAACTATAAAAAATTAATGAACATGCACCTGTGGAACGGTCGTTAAGACACTAACAGCTTACAAATGGTAGGCAATTAAAGTCACATGTTATTAAAACGTAGGACACTAAACAGGCCTTTCTACTGACTCTGAAAAACACCAAAAGAAAGATGCCCAGGGTCCCTGCACATTTGCGTGAATGTGCCTTAGGCATGCTGCAAGGAGGCATGAGGACTGCAGATGTGGCCAGGGCAATAAATTGCAATGTCCGTACTGTGAGACGCCTAAGACAGCGCTACAGGGAGACAGGACAGACAGCTGATTGTCCTCGCAGTTGCAGACCACGTGTAACAACACCTGCACAGGATCGGTACATCCGATCCTCACACCTGCAGGGCAGGTACAGGATGGCAACAAGAACTGCCCGAGTTACAGCAGGAACGCACAATCCCTCCATCAGTGCTCAGAGTCCGCAATAGGCTGAGAGAGGCTGGACTGAGGGCTTGTAGGCCTGTTGTAAGGCAGGTCCTCACCAGACATCACTGGCAACACGTCGCCTATGGGCACAAACCCACCGTCGCTGGACCAGACAGGACTGGCAAAAAGTGCTCTTCACTGACGAGTCGCGGTTTTGTCTCACCAGGGGTGATGGTCGGATTCGCGTTTATCGTCGAAGGAATGAGCGTTACACCGAGGCCTGTACTCTGGATCGGGATCGATTTGGAGGTGGAGGGTCATTCATGGTCTGGGGCGATGAGTCAAAGCATCATCAGACTGAGCTTGCTGTCATTGCAGGCAATCTCAACGCTGTGTGTTACAGGGAAGACATCCTCCTCCCTCATGTGGTACGCTTCCTGCAGGCTCATCCTGACATGACCCTCCAACATGACAATGCCACCAGCCATACTGCTCATTCTGTGTGATTTCCTGCAAGACAGGAATGTCAGTGTTCTGCAATGGCCAGCGAAGAGACCAGATCGGAATCCCATTGAGCACGTCTGGGACCTGTTGGATCCGAGGGTGAGGGCTAGGGCCATTCCCCCCCAGAAATGTCCAGAACTTGCAGGTGCCTTGGTGGAAGAGTGGGGTAACATCTCACAGCAAGAACTGGCAAATCTGGTGCAGTCCATGAGAAGGAGATGCACTGCAGAACTTAATGCAGCTGGTGGCCACACCAGATACTGACTGTTACTTTTGATTTTGACCCCCCCATGGTTCAGGGACACATTATTCCATTTCTGTTCGTCACATGTCTGTGGAACTTGTTCAGTTTATGTCTCAGTTGTTGAATCTCGTTATGGTCATATAAATATTTACACATGTTAATTTTGCTGAAAATAAACGCAGTTGACAGTGAGAGGACGTTTCTTTTTTTGCTGAGTTTACAAGTGTGCAGTCTCATGATCTGTCATAAAGGGGAGAGGAGAAGGAATGGGGAGAGAGGGTGAGAGAGACCGACCGGGGGGGGGACAAGACTGAGTCAAGGACGAGGGGTTCGAGACTAAATCAAGCCTGAGACCATGATTATAATTTTGTAAAATTGCCACCATAAGTTCAAAATGTTCAGTATTTCTGTGTTCATATTCATAACGGTGAGAAAATGCATGCTGAGGGCAAATAGAGCCACTCTACAAATGATTACTAACCCAAACACAGTGGGCAACAATGCAGCCTTCAGAGAAGTGCTAAAGATATATATATAATTATATTATTATTTTCAGTGATGTTCTGATTTAATCTACTCCGTTTTTGTTGGAAAGGAAAGGGTTAACACTGAATCTTCCTATCCAGTTTGGCACCTCCTCAGGCTCTTGCAGTGGATGAGATCTTCGTGGGCTATACTTAGCCTTGTATCAGGGTAGTGAGTTGGTGGTTTGTTGATATCCCTGTAGTGGTGTGGGGGCTGTGCTTTGGCAAAGTGGGTGGGCTTATATGCTGCCTGGTTGGCCCTGTCCGGGGGTATCGTCGGACGGGGCCACAGTGTCCCCCCCACCCCCCGTCTCAGCCTCCAGTATCTATGTTGCAATAGTCTATGTGCCGGGGGGCTAGGGTCAGTCTGTTATATCTGGTGTTATTCTCCTGTCTTATCCGGTGTCCTGTGTCAATTTAAGAATGCCTCATCTAATTCTCTCGCTCTCCCGGAGGACCTGAGCCCTAGGATCATGCCTCAGGGCTACCTGGCCTGATGACTCCTTGCTGTCCCCAGTCCACCTGGTTGTGCTGCTGCTCTGGTTTCAACTGTTCTGCCTGGAACCCTGACTTGTTCACCGGTTATGGTTATGAAAAGCCAAGGGACATTTACTCCTAATGTACTGACCTGTTGCACCCTCTACAACCACTGATTATTATTTCACCCATGAACGTTTGAACATCTTGGAGAACAATCTGGCCTTAATGGCCATGTCCTGTTAAAATCTCCCGGCACAGCCGGAAGAGGACTGGCCTACCCTCAGAGCCTGGCGCCTCTCTAGGTTTCTTCCTAGGTTCCTGCTTTTCTAGGGAGTTTTCCCTAGCCACCGTGCTTCTACAACTGCATTGCTTGCTGTTTGTGGTTTTAGGCTGCGTTTCTGTATAGCACTTTGTGACATCTGCTGATGCAAAAAGGGCTTTATAAATACATTTCATTGATTGAAGATTTAAAAAAGATATCCAATCAGGATTTTTATTGTATGGTCTCCGGAGAGATAAATATAGCTAGATAAGTCAGTCATTGGCTAAGCCATCAGAAGGTAGACAGAAGGCATCTGCCATTCAACTGCATTAGGCCAAAATTCTGGAGTGACAGTGGAATCAACCAATCACATTTTAACTTGTAACGGGTGGGAATGTTTTTACAAAAAACATATGGAAACTTCTGCCTTTTCAAAGGCCAACAGGTCACTGCGCAAAAGCGAGCAGTTGTTTTTCCACGGTCTAGCTTATAAGGGCGCAAGGCGAGACAAAAATGCAGGTCAAGGAGGCAGATGGTTGAGCTCCGATATTTATTATAACAAAAGGGGTAGGCAAAAGGCAGATCGGGGACAGGCGAGAGTTCAAAAACCAGGTCAGAGTCCAAACAGTACCAGGCGATAGGCAGGCTCGAGGTCAGGACAGGCAGGGGTTCAATGATCAGGTCCGAGTCCACACAGTACAAGGGGATAGGCAGGCTCGAGTTGACGGGACAGATCGAGATGGACGATGATGGGTGCTGTGGTGAACCAATGCTTCAGGTTCACGAAGGCTCTGTCAACTGCTGGAGACCATGCGAACGGTACTTTGGGAGAGGTGAGTGCAGAGAGGAGGGCCGCCAGGGTGCTGTAGCCCCGAAATGAAACAGTGGTAGAAGTTAGCGAACCCCAGGAAACGTTGTAACTGCACCCTGGATGTAGGTTGAGGCCATTCTACCACTGCTTTCACCTTTTCAGGATCCATTTGGACATTTCCATCAGCGATGACATATCCCAAAAAGGAGATTGTAGGGCGGTGGCACTCACCCGTCTCGTATTTCATGAACAATTGGTTTTCCAGGAGGCGCTGAAAACTTTTCACATGAAGAACATGTTCTTGGGCAGACGGGAAAAAAAACAGGATGTAGTCAAGGTAGACGAACACAAAACGGTTTAGCATGTCCCGGAGCACATCGTTTACCAGAGCCTGGAAGACAGCAGGGACGTTGGTAAGTCCAAACGGCATGACCTGGTACTCATAATGTCCGCTGGCTGTGTTAAAGGCTGTCTTCCACTCATCTTCTTCGCGTATCCAAACCAGGTGCTAGGCATTCCGAATGTCCAGTTTGTAAAAAATGTTGGCCCCCTGGAGAGTTTTGAAAGCTTAGGAGAGGAGTGGTAGGGGGTAATGATTCTTGATCGTTATCTCATTCAGACCCCGGTAGTCAATGTACGGATGCAGTGTCTTGTCCTTCTTCTCCAAGAAGAAAACATCTGCACCGGCAGGAGATGCAGATGGACAGATGCCTCCAACAGCCAGAGAATACTCAATGTGCTCCCCCATGGCCTTGGTCTCTGGCCTTGGCACAATCATAAGGACAGTGCGGGAGAAAAGAAGTAGCCCGTGCCTTACTGAAGACCTCCAGGAGGTCATGGCACTCAGTGGGGACGGCAGAGACATCTGTAGCTTTCCTTACGTCCTGAAGGGAACATCTCAAGGACAGCTGTGCTGCTTTTAGGCAATAGTAATGACAAAACGGGCTCCAACCCAGGATGGAGCTCGTGGTCCAGTCAATAACAGGATTGTGTTTCTGGAGCCAAGAAAATCCCAAAACCACAGGAACATTTAAGAATATAAAAAAAAAAAAAATAAAGGAACTGAATGGTCTCACTGTGGTTTTCTGATACCCGTATATGAACAGGCATTGTGCTATGGGTGACTCTTCCAATAAAGTGGCCGTCCAGTGCCCTTGCATCCATGGGGACAGAGAACTTGAGTGGGAATACCTCATTCAGAAACCATGATAGCATCCATAAAACTTTCATCAGCCCCAGAGTCAATGAGCACCCGGAGAGACTTAGGCTGGTCTCCCCACAGCAGAATCACAAAAAAGGTGGATGGGTGATGGAAGTAAGGAGACTCCCAGTCTGGCTCACCAGAGTACTTGTACCCACTAAAAAAAGGGTTTCTTAACTGGGCAAGTGGCTATATAATGTCCCGCCCCTCCACAGTACAGAAAATAGTTATAAATCAGCCTACGTGAGCTTTCCCCAACCGATAATCTAGCTCTTCCCAGTTGCATGGGCTCAGGAGTATCCAACTCACCCTTTGCCGATGATTCTCTGTGAACCTCGGGTGTTTTCGGCTCTCCTCGGAAATACAAACTTTGGGGATTTCCGGATTCCTTCGGACGGGCGCCAGCATCAGCAGATGAACGAGTGTTCCCGAGACCCGACCTCCTCTCACACCGGCGTTCTCATAGGCACCCATCAATCCTAATCGCCAGGGCAATGAGGGAATCAAGGTCCCGTCGTTTTTCCCAAGCTGCGAGCTCATCCTTCATCCCCTCCGACAGTCCGTGGAGGAAGGTGTCAAACAGAGCCTCCGGATTCCAGGAACTCTCGGAGCCCAATGTGCGAAAATCTACTGCGTAGTCTGCCACACTATGGGAGTTCTGATGTACCTGCAGTAGTTTGAGCCGCCTCCCTGCCGGGCACCGGAGAATCGAAAACCTTCCTCACTTCTGCTATGAATTCCTCCAGGCTATGGCACACAGCGGATTGCTGCTCCCACACAGCCATTGCCCAGCAGAGCGCCCTTACGGACTAGCGTGATTAAATATGCGATCTTCGATCGGTCTGACGGGAACGAAGAGGGCTGGAGTTCAAAAATGAGGGAGCACTGGAATAGGTACGCCCGGCAGATACCAGCATCGCCTGAATAACGCTCTGGAGGTGGTAAGAGGGGTTCTCGAGGACCCGGGGTAGGTTGAACAAATCCACTAGTAGTAGAAACGTAACTGGGTGGTTGGGAGGTCTCAGAGGTGGCAGGCTGCCTATGAGCTAACTCACTGATTTGCTCCATAATAGCCTTGAACCCTTGGTAGTGGCGTTCCGTCAGGGAACAAAGCCCTTCCGAAAGGTCCAGCAGTAGCTTCTCATGCCTCCCAATGGTGGCACCCTGCAGGGAGACAGCGTGCCGGAGCTGGTCCAAGTCTGCTAGGTTTGTCATGGCCAGTTCGTACTATAAGGGCACAAGGCGAGACACAAATGCAGACACAGGAGGCAGATAGTTGAGCTCTGATATTTTTTATAACAGAAGGGGTAGGCGAGAGTTCATAAACCAGGTCAAAGTCCAAACATTACCAGGCGATAGGCAGGGTCGAGGTCAGGACAGGCAGGGGTTCAATGATCAGGTCCGAGTCCAAACAGTACAAGGGGATAGGCAGGCTCGAGGTCAGAAAATAAAGAGTGGTCAGGCAAGCGGATTCGGCATCAGGACAGGCAAGGGTCAAAAACAAGGAGGGTAGGAAAAACAGACTGGGAAAAATAGGAGCTAGGAAAAATGCTGGTTGACTTGGCAAAACAAGACGAACTGGCACAGAGAGACAGGAAACATAGGGATAAATACACTGGGGACTAATGGGGAAAATTGGTAACACCTTAGGAGGTGGGTGGAGACAATCACAAAGACAGGTGAAACAGATCAGGGCGTGACATAGCTAGGTATCTTTTGTTGTAGGCTAGGTTTCAGTGGCTGCAGCAGGTGCTATCGAAAAGGATGTTGATGCTAATTTGTTAGCTTCTCCCTTTTCAAGAATAACTTTCAACAAGAAGTTAACTTTTTACTGCAGTGGGCTAAATCAGGGTCACACAGAGTGCTTCTTGGTAGTCTTAAACAAATCTACTTTGAAACAAAATGATACACCTCACACACATGGTTATGGGCTTTAAAAAAGACACCTGTACCAAGTCAGATATATGACTTTTCATCCCAATATTACACTTTACATTACAGAAGATAGAAATATAAACAAAACTGTTTGACATTGAAAAACAGATTTTCTTCCTAAAAAAATGTGTTTTTATTGTAGCTTGCTTGCTGTTGTTAGCCATCTCTGAAAATAATGTAGTGTGTGAATCATTGTTCCATTTAAAATGTAGGTTACAGGTTACTTTGTGTGCTAAACCTGAAATGCTTTTGCAATGGGAAGTAATAATTTCGATTGGGAAATGTTGATCGTCAAATGCTTAGCCTAATGGTTGTGTTTTTGTATTACTGGAACCTACTGGCTTATTAAGTCCGAGTGAATCCTTTAACATCATTCTGTGTGTGACTGCTGTCTTTCCATCGGCCCTGCTCCTTTGTGTTTTACAAAAAGTGCACTCTCCTACATGAGTGCGCTGGTGCCCCTGCACATTGACACATTGACTCTGTTCCGGTACCCCTGTACAGTATATAGCCCAGTTATTGTTTACTGCTACTCTTTAATTATTTGTTTTTCTTATCGCTTACTTTTTTTAAACTTTTTTTGGGGGGGGATATTTTCTTAAAACTGCATTGTTGGTTAAGGGCTTATAAGTAAGCATTTCATTGTAAGGTACCTGTTGTATTCGGCGCATGTGACTAATAACATTTGATTTGGTATTACCATTGCTGTTTTTTCAGCATCAAACCTGTCACATACTGAAGGCCTAGGTCCAATAGATTTGCCACTGCGCAAACATGTCTATAATAGATACTGTATAAAGACTGTTCAGGAATTAATGTTTCAAGAAAGGAGTGCATACATTTGGCCTGGCAAAGCGGTTTTATGTGCTTACTGAATGGAAGCTGATAAGTTTTCTACTCCCCTGGTCTCGGCTGGTTATGAGTCCTCACTGTCCGAGACCGAGTCAAGTACAAATGTTTCCGACACGTGTCACGCCCTGACCAGGTGAACTCTTCTATTTTGGTCAGGGTGTGGCATTTCTATAGTTTATTTTCTATGTTTTTGGTATAGCCTTGCTTTGGGGCGTATTTCTATGTTGGGTTCTGTCGATTCCCAATCAGAGACAGCTGTCGCTAGTTGCCTCTGATTGGGGAATCATATTTAAGTTCCTTTTCCTCCCACGATGTTTGTGGGTTGTTGTCTCTTTGATTTTGAGCAGCTAACGTATCGGTACTTTCTTTGTTTTGTACGTGTTTATTTCGGTGTAAAAGAATAAACATGTGTTCGCTCCCAGCTGCGTTTTGGTCCGCTTCCTCGTTACCTGACGCCGAACGTTACAGAACAACCCACCAAACCAGGACCAAGCAGCAGAGGAACGAAGAGGAAGGATGGACATGGGCCGAGTTAAGGAGGAGCATTTCCAGGGCGATGGAAGAGTTTAGGGAGACCGAGAGGCATCCCCAAGAATTTTTTAGGGGGGGGCACAAGGGCTGTTTGACGGGGCAGGAGCTGCCCGCCAGTCAACAGTCACCAGAGCTGCCCGCCAGTCAACAGTCGTCGGGGCTGCCCGCCAGTCAACAGTCGTCGGAGCTGCCCGTCAGTCAACAGTCGTCGGAGCTGCCCGCCAGTCAACAGTCGCCGGAGTGGTCAGACTGCGCTGAACTGCCGGAGTGGCCAGACTGCGCTGAACTGCCGGAGTGGCCAGACTGCGCTGAACTGCCGGAGTGGCCAGACTGCGGTGAACTGCCGGAGTGGCCAGACTGCGCTGAACTGCCGGAGTGGCCAGACTGCCCTGAACTGCCGGAGTGGCCAGACTGCCCAGACTGTCCCGAGCTGCCAGACGTCCCCAGTCCAGTCCGGCCCGTCCCTGCTCCCCGCACCAGGTTAGTGGTGCGTGTCCACAGTCCTGTCCGGCCCATCCCTGCTCCCCGCACCAAGCCAGTGGTGCGTGTCCCCAGTCCAGTCCGGCCCGTCCCTGCTCCCCGCACCAGGTTAGTGGTGCGTGTCCCCAGTCCTGTCCGGCCCATTCCTGCTCCCCGCACCAAGCCAGTGGTGCGTGTCCCCAGTCCAGTCCGGCCCGTCCCTGCTCCCCGCACCAAGCCAGTGGTGCGTGTCCCCAGTCCAGTCCGGCCCATCCCTGCTCCCCGCACCAAGCCAGTGGTGCGTGTCCCCAGTCCAGTCCGGCCCGTCCCTGCTCCCCGCACCAGGTTGGTGGTGCATGTCCCCGGTCCTGTCCGGCCCGTCCCTGTTCCCCGCACCAGGCCCACGGCGCGTGTCCACAGTCCGGCACGGCCTGTGTCCGGTCCACCGGTGACCAGTCCTGTTCCGGTCGGCGGCTCCGCTCCGGAGCCTGAGCATGCCGCTCCACCGTGGTCCAGTCCGGGCCAGAGGGGTAGGGCTAGGGTGGAGGCAGGGGGAGAAACACGGCCGGGGCCAGAGCCTCCACCGAGGGTGAGGCGCCCACCCGGGTCCCCCCCCTAATAGACTTTAGGTTGGTGCGCCGGGAGTACGCACCGTTGGAGGGGGGGTACTGTCACACCCTGACCAGGTGAACTCTTCTATTTTGGTCAGGGTGTGGCATTTCTATAGTTTATTTTCTATGTTTTTGGTATAGCCTTGCTTTGGGGCGTATTTCTATGTTGGGTTCTGTCGATTCCCAATCAGAGACAGCTGTTGCTAGTTGCCTCTGATTGGGGAATCATATTTAAGTTCCTTTTCCTCCCACGATGTTTGTGGGTTGTTGTCTCTTTGATTTTGAGCAGCTAACGTATCGGTACTTTCTTTGTTTTGTACGTGTTTATTTCGGTGTAAAAGAATAAACATGTGTTCGCTCCCAGCTGCGTTTTGGTCCGCTTCCTCGTTACCTGACGCCGAACGTTACAACACGAGACACTCAAAATGTACAAAAAATATATAAAATGCATGAAATGAAATTAAATGTATGCATTCACTACTGTAAGTCGCTCTGGATAAGAGCGTCTGCTAAATGACTAAAATGTAAATGTAAAAATGTCTCGAGACCAGACTTGAGTACTACAACACTGGGTCAATGCATCACCTACTCCTATTGGTCCACTCCCATTCCATCATGGAGCCTGTACACATGGTGGGTAAGTACTGGATGGTCATCCCTCAGCAGGCAGCAGGTTGACTGCAGTCACACACTGCCTTGTCCATCCATCTCAGTATCTGTCAGTCAACTCCCACAGGCAACAGACAAGGCAGTCACAGACTGAACGGGAGAGGAGGGAGTGATCAGAGATTATTTTTAGTAATTTAGCAGGCGATTTTATCCAGAGCGACTTACAGTAGCATTTATGTTTAAGTGCTTTGCTCAAGTGCGTATCGTCAAAATTTTCACCTAGTCGGCTCAGGATTCAAACCAGCGACTTTTCAGTTACTGGCCCAACACCATTAACTGCTAGGCTACCTGCTGACCGAATGAATGTTGAGTGGAGAAGGAAGCCTGAAGGAGGCACCGTGTTTGGAAAGTTTGTTTCCGTCATGTCATAATAAATAACTGGGAATAACATAGAGGGGGACTGTATTTATTCTTATTTTCTGGTCCATTAGTGGGAGAAGAAAAAATAACAGCAACTGATGTAGACCTACATAGATTCTCCCAAGAGAACAGTGGTTTAAAAACCCTGTTGTCAGCCTATACAGTGAGGAAATATCCTGAGAGGAAAGTGGTTGAAATCCCTGTTGTCGGCCTATACAGTGAGGAAATCTCCCAAGAGAAAAGGGATAGTACACCCATATTACATAAAATGCTAATATTGGGATGTTGACTCAATTGCTTTTGGATTTGCGCCAGAAATGCTAAAAAGTAAGCATTTGGAGACAATGGCCAGGTAAACAAAACCAATACATGGATTGTGTTCTTGTCCATAGACTGCTAAGGTAAGGAAACCAATGCTATTTTATCATTTGGATGAACTGTCCCCTTTAAACTGTAGGTGAAATGAAGTGTGTTTGAAATGAGAGTAGACATTATACAGCGGTGAGATGATGGAGATGAAAATGTATTGATCTGCTGTCTGTTTCACTTGATTACATCTAAAGGTTGGATATGAAGTAATCATCACCCTCTATACTTATTTCACATGAGAAGGAAATCAATAGCCATTTCAGGGAAACAAAACTTGTTAAAATGTTCTGTTATTTTTTTTCTCTGCTGATACGATGTCTCTAAAGGATTTAACAAGTGCTTTGTTATAAGCTCAGATGTTTGTGCTTTTCCTTTCAAGCCTTGAAAAATATAATTTCACCAATGTTGAAGAACATTTAGGTAGCCAGTATTTGAATGATACATTCTTTAAGTTGTTTCTGGTCATTTTGGTCATTTTGGTCATCACAAGTCATTTTCAGAGACATTGTTGTGTAATTCAGTATTAAAATCTGTTATTTGAAAGTCCTAAAGTCATAAACTGTTGTTGTATTGTTCCTGTGTTTCAGGTAGCCTCTTGAAACCACAGCAATGGTATAGACACCTCTCTAGTATGTCTCAAAGAGAATTGGTTAATATCTAAAAGTATGGTATGCAGGTAAGGATGATGAATCAATCAATATCTTAATGCAAAAGAGTTCCAAAAGAGTTCCTAGAGTTCCACTCTAGGGAGAAAAACACATTTCCATGTAGGATACTCTCTAGTATGAGCACAAACGGCAGTAGTACAAATATTTTTTATATATACTTTATATGGTAAATTAAGAAGTGTCATCTGGATTGGATGAAACACACATTTTCTCTCTCCAAAGAAATTGAGTACAGTATAGGAGAATGGAATAAAATCTTATTTTTTCTTCAACTGAAGCAAGAATTTCAGAGTCACAAAATGGGTAACTTAGTATTGGTAAAAACACTTTGACTGTTTAGGATGTCCTAATGCACAGTCAGTCCCCCAGGACCCAGTCTGTTGTTGCCTTCTCAGCACTAGCTGTTGGCTCATCACTCCCATCATAGTCCATTTGGCCGATCTACACGGAGTGTAAAAGACATTAAGAACATTTTCCTAATATTGAGTTGCACCGCCCTTTTGCCCTCAGAACAGCCTCAATTCATCGGGAACAGACTCTACAAGGTGTTGAAAGCATTCCACAAGGATGCTGGCCCATGATGACTCCAATGCTTCCAACAGTTGTGTCAAGTTGGCTGCATGTCCTTTGGATGGTGGACCATTCCTGATACACATGGGAAACTGTTGAGCGTGAAAAACCCAGCAGCGTTGCAGTTCTTTACACACTCAACCCAGTGCGTCTGGCACCTACTACCACACGTGCACTTAAATATTTTGTCTTGCCCATTCACCCTCGGAATGGTACACATACATAATCCATGTCTCAAGGCTTAAAAATCTGTCTTTAACCTGTCTCCTCCCCTTCATCTACACTGACGGAAGTGGATTTAACAAGTGACATCAATAAGGGATCATAGCTTTCACCTGGATTCACCTGGTCAGTCTGACATGGAAAGAGCAGGGGTTGATAAAGTTTTATACACTCAGTGTACATCTGGGCAATTCAGCATGGGAGAGAGGACAGAGAGGGTCTGCACGCATGCACGC
Organism: Salmo trutta; assembly: GCF_901001165.1. Taxonomy (NCBI): domain Eukaryota; kingdom Metazoa; phylum Chordata; class Actinopteri; order Salmoniformes; family Salmonidae; genus Salmo; species Salmo trutta. The sequence goes on along the minus strand of NC_042990.1, from coordinate 19,900,620 downwards.
ACGCACACACACACACACACACACACACACTCCGCGTCTTTACGTTGTCAGCATGGTAGAGAGGACAATGATCAGAGCTGGCTGGCTAAACAGATTCAGTCTACGTCCCAAATGGCACCCTATTCCCTATATAATGGATTACTTTTGACCAGAGTCCATAGGCATCCTCAGACTCAGCCTTGATGAAAGAGATGAGACTGGGGCTAACCATCCAGAACATTGAAAAGGATGGAGAGAAAATATTTGTTCTGTTGCTTGCCACGGCATGCGTCATGCAGCTGCTCAGCAATTTGTTTCCGCAAGTCAATAAAAAAAATCTTACGTTAATAATTTCTCACAAAATGGGTGGACATTTGGAAATGGAAAACATGCAGAGGCTGTCAAATAGCTAGTAGAATGTTAAATCATATTTTGCATACTGAATGCCTTGCTGAGGAGACTGCCCTACCTGTTTTGAGCCCCACCTGTTTAGATAATAAATACAATTTTAAAATAGATTTTCTTGGGGGGGGGCTGTTTTTAATGTTACTTTGGCATTAATACGTGTCACTTATCAGTTTGCAAACAATGTAAAAATATATATTTTGACTTAATAACGCCGCATACAAACTTTCTTGAGTAAGACAGCTCCAAAATGCAGGTGTTTCTGCCTAGCTCAGTGCTTTCTGTGGTGGTGGGTCAGCCAGTGGAAAATACAGAGCGTAGGGGTTGGTAATGTTCTGTAGTTTTAACGTGATTATGCTCAGTGTTCTGTTACTCACGGAGAGAGCTAAAAAATTCGAGCTCCTTGGGTGCTGCCATAGAGTTACATTAGAAGTGCCCGTCCAAGAAGGCTCAAGGTCATTGGCCACAGATAAAACAATGTCAAATCATGTTATACCGACTGTAGCTTTGATTGGACTGGTCATGTCAACATCATACTTTCAAAATCTCAGCTAGCAAGCTAACAGTCATCATTATGAATCAAGTCGACAATCTACTGGCAAATCCTCTTCAATCCTTGTCATATACAGAGAAATTATGAAGAGAAAGTATAGATAAAAGGTATCGGTGCTCATCGGCCATTGGACATAGACATTACACAACAAGTTGGAAATAGCAAATTCAACAATGAGCGGTTTGGGGTACGCCAAATCAAATGTGAAAACTAAGAGACCACTGCAAAATTATTAGTTTTTCTGGTTTTACTATTTAGAGGTACAGTACGTTTTTTGGTTAAAATGAACAATTTTGTTTTATTCTATAAACTACTGACAACATTTCTCCCAAATTCCAAATAAAAATATTGTTATTTAGAGCATTTATTTGCAGAAAATGACAACTGGTCAAAATAACAAAAAAAAAATGCGGTGTTGTCAGACCTCGAATAATGCAAAGAAAATAAGTTAATATTCATTTTTAAACAACACAATACTAATGTTTTAACTTAAGAAGAGTTCAGATATCAATATTTGGTGGAATAACCCTGATTTTCAATCACAGATTTCATACGTCTTGGCATGCTCGCCACCAGTCTTTCACATTGATGTTGGGTAACTTTATGCCACTCCTGGCGCAACAATTCAAGCAACCCGGCTTTGTTTGATGGCTTGTGACCATCTTCCTCTTGATTACATTCCAGAGGTTTTCAATGGGGTTCAGGTCTGGAGATTGGGCTGGCCACGACAGGGTCTTGATCTGGTGGTCCTTCATCCACACCTTGATTGACCTGGCTGTGTGGCATGGAGCATTGTCCTGCTGGAAAAACCAATCCTCAGAGTTGGGGAACATTGTTAGAGCAGAGAAAGCAAGGACAACCTTGTACATGGCTTGATTAATGCGTCCTTCACAAAGACAAATCTGCCTGATTCGAGCCTTGCTGAAGCACCCCCATCAACAATCCTCCACCAAATGTCACAGTGGGTGTAAGACCCTTTTTTTAAATAAAAATGACTTTTTGGGGGCAGAAATCCCTTCTGGAACATGTGAACTTTCATGTGCCTTAATAACAAACTTGTATGCCATCTGTAAATCTGCATAAAATTGTTTAATTATGAGCCTAGTTGGTTTAGCCACGGAAAAAGACAGGAACCTTCCAGCTAGCCATGATTGGCTGAGATAATGAGTGGGCTGGACATGCCGAGAGATGAGTTCGGATTGGCCTGCCATGTAGCACACTTCTTTCTATAAAATGAGCTGGTCAGTATGTGTAGGTAATCCTTTCTAACGCAGCTTTTTGAAAGATATCATGTAGTACAACTGCGTGTTGTTGCTCTCCACTTTCTGGAGGACCGAGTTTTGAAATCGGTGAAATTAGAGTACGATAGCTAAGGAGATGGAGAAAATTCTGCCATTTGATTGCAAGTATGCAGACAGAGTTCAAAAGAGAACACAAAAGGCTGTTGACAAAAAACACCTGATTATATCTTCAAACTAAGGGCAACCATGGTATCCGTGACAGAGAGGGAAAAGCGTCCATCCATGTATACCGGTAAGAGAGTCTAACTAGCTACATTTTCAGATATTACACGTTTCTAATTTTGTCAGAAAGTTGTTTTCATTTCAAGTTAAAGTGTACTGTTAGCTAGATAACTTTAGCTGGCTGGCTAGCTAGCTAACATTACATGTATGATCTGTGTAGTAATAATATTTGTATCGCAGAGCCATTTGCATTGCTAGGTATATCATAATGTAAGCTAGCTAACAATGAACCTGGTTGGTTAGCTACCTGCAGATTCATGCAAGGTAATAATGTTATGAGTTGCGATTATGGTTCATTGTTTAGCTAGCTACATGTCTAAACAAAAAACTCCACTATGCAAGTAACTATTTCAATAGAATGTTTATGGTGTCACTGCAACAACTGTCGATAGACGTAGCTGGTACATTCGCTCTGGCTATCTACTCCAATTTCAGAGCAGTCTGAGTGTGCCAGAGCGCAGAATAACTGACAAATTTACAAACGCTCAAAACCCGTTGAATATGATTTGTGTCAGTAAACGTTGGCAAAAAAACGTAATTAAATAGTTGCTTGCAGCACAGTTGCAGTCACCAATGCTCTGGATAACATAAAAACAGCCTAGCCAGCTCTGCTAGGGTGAGTAAAATGTTCAGAGTGAGCTGTTCTCTCATTTGTGTCTGGAAGTAGCTAGCAAGCTAGCCAACATTAGCCAGTTAGCTTGGGTTATTGACTGCTGTTGTTAGGTCAGAACGCTCGGATCAACCATATTCTTTGGCCAGAGCGTCCAGTGTGCGCTCTGAACACTTCAAGAGTGAAATGCTCTGAGTTTATGAATGCCCAGAGCACACTCTGGCACTTCAAATTCAATTTACGAACACACCCGTAGTATAAGCCAGCCTTTAGTCTTGAAATCTTTGGTTGTTTAGTACATAGTCTCACATGTGAATCCTTAAGGAGATGGGTGGGGCTAAATCTTAAAAGGGTGTGAACGATGCAGAATGGGTGTAGACAAAGAAGAGCTCTCTAGTAGGTACCAAAACATTCAAGGGCCATTTTCTCAAAAGTGAGTTTCTTTTCATTTTTATTTATTTTACCTTTATTTATACAGGTTTTTCTCAATGAGATAACATCTATTTTCCCAGTGAGACCTGGTCCAATAGCAGCTTACAAATTTATCAACTTTCAAAGCAGAATAACTTTCTCGTTGTTCCTCAACTGCAGTGTTTGATATACCATTTTCTAGCTCTGAGTCTCTACTTTTATCCAATGTAAAAAACACAATTTAAAATGTTGCTACACAAGACTGAATCGAGCTGGTCGGTCACATTTGTTTAAGCAAGTCAGCCATATCAGCTATGTTTTTTTAAAGGCAGCAAATGAGGCTGAATGAACTGTTTCGCCACCAGACAAGGCTCCGCTGATAGCCAGGTGTAGCAGTGGTAAGGATTCACTCCATGGTGCTGAAAATAAAGCTTTGCTGTTGGGGCAGCTTTATGTAGGCCCTAACAGTTTGTGGGCACCGTTTGTCACCATTATAGTGCAATTAATGTATTGTGTTGTGGCTTTGCTGGCATGTATCTACACAATATTTACATTTTTTGCCCCACCAAGATTTACATGCCAAAATCGCCACTGATCAGGCCTATTGTTGACAGATTGGCAGCATAGTCTCTCAGAGAGACAGTGGTCTCGTCGAGCGACAAGCAGTGACACCAATCTGGCAGAGCTGTCTCTCTTTGCTTGTTGTGTCCGGCCTGGAGGTGCCCTGGGTTGTCACCCAGCCATCACAGCCTCACTGGCTTACACACACGCAGTCACGCACACGCACACATCATGTTACCTCTTCCTTTACAGTGGCACTGCAGCACACAACCAGTCTCTCAAAACACAGCCTCTGGCTCTGGCAGCCCACTTTGCAGGATCTAAACAATGTAATTATCAAAGTCATTACTTTCCTTTGTATTGTAATGAAGCTAATGTTGTGGTAAATTGGAGGGAACGCCAGCTTTCCTTGAGATGCTTATCACAGGAGCAACACGGTGGTGGGGACGTTTGTGTGTCACTCCATTGTCTCTGAAACTTGTTTCACTCTATTCCTCTCTTTCTCTCTCTCCCTCACTTTGTTTCTGTGCCTATCCTCTCTCTGTCTCTGTGCCTATCCTCTCTCTTTCCCTCTCTCTGTCTCTGTGCCTATCCTCTCTCCGTCTCTCTCTCTCCCTGTCTCCCTCTCCTACCTCCCTCCCCCTTCTCTCGCTTTCTCTCCCTCTCTCTCCACCTCTGTTCTTCTCCTTCCATAGTTTTAATCTTCTTTGATGTGAGGCGACTGCTATCGTTTTATATCATTAGTCTCTCCTCCTATATTCATGCTTGGCTCATAACTCATGATCTCAACACTACTTCAATGCAACTTTCACTGGGAAGGGGGGACATGACCCCCCCCCCCCACACACACACACACACACACATTAAAACTTAAATTCCCCCCCACCCAGTTTTATCATTGCACTGTGATACAAAAACTTTCAACGGTGTACTTTAGGACCATGCGGACTTCTCAGAGTGGTCGGGTAGGCTGTTTGGCAGTTTCAGCCAGCTTGATTTAGGACCCTGTGGACACCACAGAGCATGTGAACAGAGGCAGCTTTTGTCTGTGTGTGTTGTGCTTTTTCTCCAAGATGTAAAATCAAGCAGAGCAGAAACTGGCTACTCTTCATTTTATTGATTTAGCTGGCAAGGTAACTGCTGTTTGACTTAACAGAAAAATATATGTATTCCCTGTGCTGAGCTAGTAATGTTAGCTAGCTAGTAGCTACCACAGCCATTTCAGCTCTAGCTATTTGTCAGGTACCAGTATCTAACAGCTGTTGTACTGTATGTATGGAAATGTTTTGTAGCCTTTGTTTTGTCCCATTTCAAAATAAGTAAATTAACTTGGCTAGTTCTTACCAGTTGATGTAGCTACCATTAGAGCTAGCCAAAAGTTAGCTAATGTTAGCTAGCTAGCGCCCTAACTTTAGATATTATTTTTGCCTCAATCACACTAGACCTGAATCAAACGATGAAACCAGCGACCAAACGATCGAAGACTGATATTATTCTGACATTTTTTGACAGCGTATTGTGAGTTTTTATAGCAATGTAAGTCAGTATAGCAATGTAACGTTATTGATCTGTCAGTTTCCCTAGGTAATTCCCTACTTTTCACACTGACACGGTATGAACAGCTCTACAGGCTTCACTGTCATGGTGCACAGTCAGTACACATCACTATTCTCATCATGTCTTAGTGGGATCAGATGGTGACAGGTGTCCCAGCAGGGTCAGACAGCCAGGGAAGACCAGTCTTCAGGTGAATTTTGCAGAATATTATAAATTTGTAAATTTATCACAGCGTGAAAATGTTCCCAGTCCAATAATTGCATGAGCATCTCTTTATGTGGATGGCTGATCTCGTGTGGCTGCCTCCCTCTCACACCCTCCCTTGAAATTATTCTGTGGGCATGCGCATTTGCTTCACACATCTGCCAATCAATGGTGGCTAGGAGTATTGACACTGACCAATCAGAAGCTTGTTGACGCTTGAGATCAGTGTATAAATACCCAGACTCGCGCCTCAAAATGCTGATGGTTGATGTGAGAAGAGATTTTTTGAGATTGGAAAGACTTGGGCGCTATTTTTTCGATTGACAGTGCATATATTTTTTAGTTGGTTAGATAGCTAAATCAAGAGCGAGGGAGTGTGTGAGGGAAACATCCGCACGAGCTCAGCCATCCACATAAAGAGACGCAGGTGCAATTATTAAACTGGGAACATTTACACGCTGTGAGACCAGTGGCGGTCAGTACCATTTAAGATGAGGGAGGACAATTTTTTTTCATGACCATGGCCTTATTTCTATTAGAGCATATTGGATGACTCTCATTCATATTCCATTCACCCAGTTCAATGTAACAGCGATAGGTTTAGGCTACTATATGATACTCAAATTTTCCCTATACTCCAGGGTTGGGGAGTAATGGATTACAAAAAAACGGAAACTGTAATCCATTACGTTACCAGCAAAAATATTGTAATAAGTTTACAGATACTTTTGAAAAACTACATGATTACTTAGAGGATTAATAGTAATTACTCTTTGACACTTCTGTTTCCTCAATGGCATTAAAATCAGCATTGAAAAAAGGCGAAAGTTTTGGTTTGTTCCACCTGAGCGAGTCTGACGATAAGTCAGAGACCACTATGATGACTGTGTGATCTTAAACGTTATTTACCTAGTGAGGTTCATTGTTTACCTAGCTAGCTATATGTCTTAAGCTAAAGTGTACTGTTAACTAGCTAGCTAACGTCAGCTGGCTGGCTCCCTAGTGGACGTTATTATTTGTTTCCCAGAGCTGTTTGCTTTTCTAGTTAAAGTCTAATGTTAGGCATTGTTGGCACTTTGTTCATTGTTGGCACTTTGTTAATTGTTGTTTAACTAGCTAATGTTAGCTGGCTGGCTTGTTAGCGAAGATTACGTGATGTGTGTACAACATCTGTTGAATATGGCCGGTGTCAGTAAACGTCTGTAAAAAGCGTAATGAAATTGTTGCCAGCAGAACTGGTTAGGCTGTTTTCATGTAATCCTGAGGTAAACAAATCACCAGCCAGAGTGTCAAGTGTGCGCTCCGAGGGTGAAACAACATGGGTGGGGCTAAAACGTAAGAGGGTGCGAACGATGCTGAATGGGTTTAGACAAAGAGGAGCTTTTCACTCGATACCAAAACATTCAAAGGCGATTTTCTCAAAAGTGAGTTTACAAGCTGATCAACTTTCAAAGCAGAATTACTTTCCCATTATTCCTCAAATGCAGTCCATGATATACCATTTTGTAGCTCTGAGTCTCTACTTTTATCCAATGTAAAAACACCATTTCACCTTTTGCTACATAAGACCAAATCCAGGTGGTGAGTCACATATTGAGCTGATAAGCAAGCACCAACTTTTTGAAGGTCCTAGCAGAATTGTTAAATAACAAGTATACTTTTTTGACTAGTTTATGTCCCAGGAACAGTTTGATTACAAGAGAGGGGCTATGGGATTTTTACTTTAGAAGGTGCCTATTGAGTTTGACGGGACAGTATCATATGATGTGTCATCTGAAGTATAATTCTATATACGACTGATGGAATGTCTGCTAAAAAGTTGTTTAGATATTTATCAATGATTCTGTATCTCTCTCCCTTTCTAATGTTTCCTGAGGTTGTTGCATTGGGACAGAAGTTAGTGACATTCTGCAGTTTTATAAAGTATAAAGAATTTGGCTGTAAAGGGAGCTCCCAAATAAGTAAGACCTGGCCATTGGTTTGTTTGTTTGTGCCCTACATTTTACCACACACACCAGCACATGCACACACAACCCACCAGTAATGAATATTTGTTAGGTGGTGTTAATACCATGTTTGATTTATTGTGTAGGGTCTTTTTAATTATTGTGTGGGGTCTTTATTAATTTAGTTGTAAACTGGGTAAGCAGAATGATGGCAATGTTTGAAATGTTTTTAAATGGTTTCGGAAGTACAGGGAAAGACAATACTTAATAAGGCTGACTGACCTCTGACCTCTGACCTCTGTTCTGACTTCCTGGTGAGGCCTGATTACCCTCACTAGAAAGACTAGAGATATTGGGTAAGATTTAAGTATAATATGTGAACACTAATACTTAGGAAGAAGTTTATAACTTAGCAATAGTCCTATGTGTGTTTCGGAACATGAGAAGGACAGAGAGAGAGCACTGCCCCTAAATGAGCGTCACGCTCGTCGGAAGGACAGGACCAAAGTGCAGCGTGCGTATAGTTCCACATATTTTATCACAAAGTGAAACTTAACAACAAAGACCAAAATGAACGTGCCGTTCGTAGCACACAATGCACTAAACAAAACAATATCCCACAAAACACAGTGGGAAAACGGCTACCTAAATATGATCCCCAATTAGAGGCAACGATTACCAGCTGCCTCTAATTGGGAACCATACAACTCACCAACATAGAAATACAATGACTAGAATACCCCCCTAGTCACGCTCTGACCTAAACACCATAGAGAACCAAGGGCTCTCTATGGTCAGGGCATGACAATGAGGGACACCTGTTTCTAGTCTATTTTACCATTACCTTATAGGATACAATTATTTCCTTATGGAGTTATCAAGAGTTGTAATTCTAATTTTTTAATCACTGACCCCCTGGGGCCTTTGGTAAGTATGCAAATATGTTTTCTATACATGTCTGCCTATAAAAGGAATACATATATGTTGGAAATATATCTTGATAATGGTTGACAGTTACTCCAAATGGATTGAAGTTTTTCCCACCTCAAGTGATACGCATATTGTTTTCCCAACCTCTAGTTTATATGAAGAAGTGTATTGCTGTTGTTGTGTTGTTTGTTTGTTTGTTGTTGTCTTGCTTCCATAACAAATCTCACCAGATTGCGTCTGCTGTATGGTCGAGATGTCTCCCTAAGGATTGGCCCTCTAACTCCCTGACCCTGTAACTTTGCAGTGAGATCACAAAGATCATAGGGGAGTAAAAGCCAATTTGGGAAAGGGAAAAGTGGTTTAGAATGTGTATTGTTATTCTTTTTTACATTTGTTTTAGATATCTGTATTAAGAATATTGGTGGTAATTATAATTTGTCATACAGTAATTAATTTGTCTGGATTTCCTGAATCAAAAATGCCCTAAACTAAATTGCTGTTCTGGTCTGTCCTCTCTTGAGGTTATGGCGAAGGTGACCACAGATGGTGTCTCGATGCATTGAAGGGATAATGTGAAGAAGAAAAGTGTGAACCTCAACCCCCCCTTACCTGCTGAAGTAATGCTGAAAATGGCGTTCACTACGGGCCTGTCCTGCACCACTTCTACCGTGAGACCTAGAACCAGTACACAGCATACTGCCTTTTCTCTGATGTCTTTTCCAAAATGTATTTCATGCTGCTGGTGTACTGGTAGGAAAATGGACAAGACATAATGGACTGTAAAGCACAGTGTGGTGAGAATTATTATCAAGGGCCATCCACTTTGAACATGTGCCATTTTAAGGATGAACTGAAACACTATCTGATGCAGAACATGAAGAAACGCCAGAAGAAGAGTGTGGAGAAGGAAGGGGTGGTCAACTGTGCCCGTAAATTGATTTAGGGTTGGCCTAAACCTATTTGGGATATCATATTGAGGAGGTCTGCACACTGCAAAATGATTAGTAATTTAGACTAAGAATGCATTGAGATACCAATCTGTCATTAACATGCCAATTGCAATAGTAAAACATGGACAAATGGAGGCTGTAATGTGAAAAGTTAATAACTGGTAATATATGGTCCCCTGTTTGTAAATGCACATTCTAACCATGTCGATGTGTGCTAAGTTGAGGGTCTTCAATTTGAGTTATAGACTCAATGTGGAGCACTGAAGACTGTCATTCTAAATTTTGGTTGCATTACATTGATAGTGGGGGTTGTGTTTTACCATGTTGACAGACTTTGAAAGTTAAAGTGCGTCAATACATATGGCTTTCTGAATGATACAGTACAATTGACTTGAGCATGTTTTAGTATGTTTATAACTATATAAGTGAGCAGTAAGCAGTAGTGACTAAAGGGTTAGATGGAATGATTTATGTGCAAATGTACAGTTGAAGTCAGAAGTTTACATACACCTTAGCCAAATACATTTAAACTCAGTTTTTCACATTTCCTGACATTTAATCACAGTAAAAATTCCCTGTCTTAGGTCAGTTGGGATCACCACTTTATTTTAATGTGAAATGTCAGAATCATAGTTGAGAGAATGATTTATTTCAGCTTTTATTTCTTTCATCACATTCCCAGTGGGTCAGAAGTTTACATACACTCAATTAGTATTTGGTAACATTGCCTTTAAATTGTTTAACCTCTCTTGGGTAGGGGGCAGTATTTTCACGTCCGGATGAAAAGCGTGCCCAAAGTAAACTGCCTGTTACTCAGGCCCATGGATAGATAGAAAGCACTCTAAAGTTTCTAAAACTGTTAAAATAATGTCTGTGAGTATAACAGAACTGATATGGCAGGCAAAACCCCGAGGACAAATCATCCACCCCCCCAAAAAAAAAAAATCAGCCTATCACTATTTTCAATGGCTGTCACTTTTATTATAAGGCGAAGTCCTCCCAGATTGCAGTTCCTCGGGCTTCCACTAGATGTCAACAGCCTTTAGAAAGAGTTTCAGGCTGGCTTTTGGAAAAATGAGCCAGAAATGGTCGTTTTTCTAGGTGGCTCCCATTTTGTCTGTAGTGTTTCCAAGCGCGTCAATGAGAGCGCGTTCCTTGGTATTTTTCTCCGTTAAAGACAATAACGATTCTCCATCTTAAATTGTACTGTTTATTTACGTATTAGGGTACCTAAGGTTTGATTATTAACATTGTTTGACTTGTTTGGAAAAGTTTATTAGTAACGTTTGGGATTCATTTTGTATGCATTTTGATGGAGGGAAACTGGGTGGATTATTGACTGAATCGCGCCAGCTAAATTGAGTTTTTATGGATATAAAGAAGGACATTATCGAACAAAAGGACCATTTGTGATGTAACTGGGACCTTTTGGAGTGCCAACAGAAGAAGATCATCAAAGGTAAGGCATTTTTTATATCGCTATTTCTGACTTTCGTGTCGCACCTGCCTGGTTGAAATATGTTTTTCATGGTTTTGTATGCAGGGCGCTGTCCACAGATAATCGCATGGTGTGCTTTCGCCGTAAAGCCTTTTTGAAATCTGACACCGCGGCTGGATTAACAAGAAGTTAAGCTTTATTTTGATGTAATATACTTGTGATTTTATGAAAGTTAAATATTTATAATTCTGTAGTTTGAATTTCGCGCTCTGCATTTTCACTGGATGTTGGCCAGCTGGGACGTTACTATCCCACCTGTCCATAACAAGTAACCTGTTGGGGCTAGGGGGCTGTATTGAGAATTTTGAAAAAAACATGTGCCCATTTTTAACTGCCTCCTACACCAACTCAGAAGCTAGGATATGCATATTATTAACAATTTGGATGGAAAACACTCTGAATTTTCTAAAACTGTTTGAATGGTGTCTGTAAGTATAACAGAACTCATATGGCAGTCAAAACCCTGAGACAATTTCTAACAGGAAGTGGGTATCTGATGTGTTGAATTACTTTTAAGCCTATGCCATTGAAACACACATTGACTTATTAATCATTGAGCACTTCCTACGCCATCCACTAGATGTCACCAGTCTTTACAAAGTGGTTTGAGTCTTCTACTGTGAAAACTGACCGAAAAAGAGACTTGGAACGTTGGTCATAAGCGGATGGCTGATACTACTCTGGCGCGCGAGTGCATGTTTGGGTACTCTCGTTCCAATACGTTTTAAAAGAGAATCCAATCGTCTGCCTTGAATATTATTGAAGTTCTGATTGAAAAAGGCCCTAATGATTTATGCTATACAACGTTTGACATGTTTGAACGAACGTAAATATTTTTTTTCCCTCTTTGGTGAAGACAAGTCCGGCGGGCGTCGTTCATGTTTTTGAGTAGCCTACAGGACGCGCTAACAACACGGAGCTTTTTGGACATAGATTATGAGCTTTTTTGAACAAAACTACATTTGTTATGGACCTGGGATACCTGGAAGTGCCTTCTGATGAAGATAATCAAAGGTAAGGGAATATTTACATAGTATTTTTTATTTTAGATCTCTCCAACATGGCTCCTAGTCTGTATCGCAAAGCCTATTTTTCTGGGCGCAGTACTCAGATTATTGCAAAGTGTGATTTCCCAGTAAAGTTATTTTAAAATCTGGCAATGCGGTTGCGTTCACGAGATGTTAATCTATAATTCTTTGAATGACAATATAATATTATACCAATGGTTTCGAATAGTAATTATTTAATTTGTTGTGCAGTTTGACTGGCGGTATTGGAGGAAAAATATTTCCTCAACATCAACGCCATAGTAAAACGCTGTTTTTGGATATAAATATGAACTTGATAGAACAAAAAATGCATGTATTGTCTAACATAATGTCCTAGGAGTGTCATCTGATGAAGATTGTCAAAGGTTAGTGCATAATTTTAGCTGGTTTTCTGCTTTTGGTGACGCCTGTCTTTGCATTGACAAAACATTACACACAGCTATTTTCAATGTACTGTCCTAACATAATCTAACTTTATGCTTTCGCCGTAAAGCCTTTTTGAAATCGGACAACGTGGTTAGATTAAGGAGATGTTTATCTTTCAAAGGGTGTAAGATAGTTGTATGTTTGAGAAATTTGAATTATGACATTTAGTTGTTTTCAAATTTGGCACCCTTGATATTTCACCTGCTCTTGATAGGGTGTACCAGGGGTGGGATGCTTGCGGGGGCATTTTCAGTCAGAGAGTCTCTCCTCTGGCACTAGAATCCTGCATCAGACAACAACAACAAAAACTGTCGGGGGTCCTGGAGTTAAGAGAGAACTTGGGTAAATACAATGGGGGAATTTCACTTGATATGTGGACTGGCAATTTTCAAAAATAGGCATGGTGGGCTTTTGGTTTCTCTCCCTCTAAAAACATAAATAAATCATTCTAAATAACAAACTGGCTTTATTTACAAATTAGTAAGAATGTCTCACCCCACGTTCAAGAATGTCCTTTTCCCCTTTATTCAGATTACAATCGCTCCCTTTCAGTTATTTTAAACTAAATAATCTCCACAATATTGTTATTTTGTAAAACAAGCCATAGAAAGTTGGTTGCAATTTCAGTAAATAAAAATATGTAATGAACTTGTTTGTCGGCACTGCATTAAAGACCAAAACTGGTTAAAGAAAATGTTGATAAATAAAAATATATACCACTGTCTCTTGCACATGTCATTTTTCTTTCATAATGCATCCTTATTTACAAAGCGATTATTGTTATTATTATTAACCCTGCATTATAATTATATAAAAGCCCATTAGATATTCTCACAGACCAAATTTGCCCTAACGAAAAATGCCCCTTAGATATTAATTTAGAGTCCTCCAATCCTCTAAATGTAATTAAATGTAGTCACGTCATTAGCGGAGAGTCAAGCGGCATTGGCGGTGTTAAAGAAGGCGAGGAACGAGATGGAGTCAATCTATGCCAGGCAAACATGCAGATGTTTATTTCAACTTCATTTTAGTTGGAACAAGTTTGATCTGGTTTAAATCAGGAGACCTACAAAAATTCGATATACTGTAGGCTTACCGTAGTAATGTGCTGTTAAAAGTGTTGTAGGACTTTTATTTATTTATTTTTATATATCCTTTATTTTACTACATAAAGGTTTACTTACTCTGCTGGCATCTTGACCCAGTTTATGCACTCATTTGCAGTGCAAACCATAACGAATTACTGGAATAAATGGAAGAGGCAAATGGAAGGGGGAAAAGTAAAGAACTTCTCTGTTGGCCCACAAGGGCTATTAGCAGGACAATAGACACGATGTGGTCCCAAAAACCCCTCTCTGACATAGGATCCAGCATATCTCTTGATGATGTCATTGAATGTCTTGCCAGCTTTGCTCCAAGTATGGGCCTGCAGTACGCAAAGTTCTTTGTTTGTCAGACGAATCATTGAGTCAAAACTACAGAACAGTACAAAACAAGAGAACACACATGGCTAATGTTCTGGGGGAAAAAATATAATAATTTTATATATATATATATGTATATATATATATATATATATATATATACACACTGCTCAAAAAAATAAAGGGAACACTTAAACAACACATCCTAGATCTGAATGAAAGAAATAATCTTATTAAATACTTTTTTCTTTACATAGTTGAATGTGCAGACAACAAAATCACACAAAAATAATCAATGGAAATCCAATTTATCAACCCATGGAGGTCTGGATTTGGAGTCACACTCAAAATTAAAGTGGAAAACCACACTACAGGCTGATCCAACATTGATGTAATGTCCTTAAAACAAGTCAAAATGAGGCTCAGTAGTGTGTGTGGCCTCCACGTGCCTGTATGACCTCCCTACAATGCCTGGGCATGCTCCTGATGAGGTGGCAGATGGTCTCCTGAGGGATCTCCTCCCAGACCTGGACTAAAGCATCCACCAACTCCTGGACAGTCTGTGGTGCAACGTGGCATTGGTGGATGGAGCAAGACATGATGTCCCAGATGTGCTCAATTGGATTCAGGTCTGGGGAACGGGCGGGCCAGTCCATAGCATCAATGCCTTCCTCTTGCAGGAACTGCTGACACACTCCAGCCACATGAGGTCTAGCATTGTCTTGCATTAGGAGGAACCCAGGGCCAACCGCACCAGCATATGGTCTCACAAGGGGTCTGAGGATCTCATCTCGGTACCTAATGGCAGTCAGGCTACCTCTGGCGAGCACATGGAGGGCTGTGCGGCCCCCCAAAGAAATGCCACACCATGACTGACCCACCGCCAAACCGGTCATGCTGGAGGATGTTGCAGGCAGCAGAACGTTCTCCACGGCGTCTCCAGACTCTGTTACGTCTGTCACGTGCTCAGTGTGAACCTGCTTTCATCTGTGAAGAGCACAGGGCGCCAGTGGTGAATTTGCCAATCTTGGTGTCCTCTGGCAAATGCCAAACGTCCTGCACGGTGTTGAGCTGTAAGCACAACCCCCACCTGTGGACGTCGGGCCCTCATACCACCCTCATGGAGTCTGTTTCTGACCGTTTGAGCAGACACATGCACATTTGTGGCCTGCTGGAGGTCATTTTGCAGGGCTCTGGCAGTGCTTCTCCTGCTCCTCCTTGCACAAAGGCGGAGGTAGCGGTCCTGCTGCTGGGTTGTTGCCCTCCTACGGCCTCCTCCACGTCTCCTGCTTCCTAAGTGGACAGTTTGATTTCACAGAAGTGTGATTGACTTGGAGTTACGTTGTGTTGTTTAAGTGTTCCCTTTATTTTTTTGAGCAGAATATATATATATATATATATATATATATATATATATATATGAGAAAATGTCTTACAGAGCCATTCCATAAGGCCAATCAAGTTTCTTCAACTGTTTTCTGACTGTGATTAGAGCGATGTTGATTGCCTTTGCCGATCACTCATCATCTTCAACCATCAGGGAGTTCATTTTACCGAGTCCACCAAATGCATTGTTTTTTAACCTCTCTAGGGCAGGCGGGACGAAATCGTCCCACCTACGTAACAGCCAGTTGAATCCTGTGGCGCGATTTTCAAATACCTTAGAAATGCTATTACTTCAATTTCTCAAACATATGACTATTTTACAGCTATTTAAAGACAATACTCTCGTTAATCTAACCACACTGTCCGATTTCATAAAGGCTTTACAACGAAAGCAAAACATTAGATTATGTCAGCAGAGTACCCAGCCAGAAATAATCAGACACCCATTTTTCAAGCTAGCATATAATGTCACAAAAACCCAGAAGACAGCTAAATGCAGCACTAACCTTTGATGATCTTCATCAGATGACACACCTAGGACATTATGTTATACAATACATGCATGTTTTGTTCAATTAAGTTCATATTTATATCAAAAACCAGCTTTTTACATTAGCATGTGACGTTCAGAACTAGCATACCCCCGCAAACTTCCGATGAATTTACTAACAATTTACTAAATTACTCACGATAAACGTTCACAAAAAGCATAACAATTATTTTAAGAATTATAGATACAGAACTCCTCTATGCACTCGATATGTCCGATTTTAAAATAGCTTTTCGGTGAAAGCACATTTTGCAATATTCTAAGTAGATAGCCCGGCATCACAGGGCTAGCTATTTAGACACCCAGCAAGTTTAGCACTCACCAAAGTAAGATTTACTATTAGAAAAGTTTGATTACCTTTCCTGTTCTTCATCAGAATGCACTCCCAGGACTTCTACTTCAATAACAAATGTAGGTTTGGTCCAAAATAATCCATAGTTATGTTCCAACAGCGGCGTTTTGTTCGTGCGTTCAAGACACTATCCCAATGGTAAATAACGGTCAAGCGCAATCGCGCATTTCGTGACAAAAGATTTCTAAATATTTCATTACCGTACTTCGAAGCATGTCAAACGCTGTTTAAAGTCAATTTTTATGCCATTTTTCTCGTAAAAAAAGCGATAATATTCCGACCGGGAATCTGCAATTAGGTAAACAGCCGAAAGAAAATACAGCACAGGGTCGACTCGGGCACGCGCCTAATTCCTTTGTCCTCTTATCGGCCACTTGGCAAAGGCGATTATGTGTTTCAGCCTGGGGCTGCCTCGATATCGTTCAGCTTTTTCCCGGGCTCTGAGAGCCTATGGAAGCCGTAGGAAGTGTCACGTTACAGCTAAGATCCCCACTCTTCAATAAACAGAGACAAGAAGAACGACTCCTTGTCAGACAGGCCACTTCCTGCATGAAACCTTCTCAGGTTTTTGCCTGCCATATGAGTTCTGTTATACTCACAGACACCATTCAAACAGTTTTAGAAACTTTAGGGTGTTTTCTATCCAAAGCCAATAATTATATGCATATTCTAGTTACTGGGCAGGAGTAGTAACCAGATTAAATCGGGTATGTTTTTTATCCGGCCGTGTAAATGCTGCCCCCATAGCCCTAACAGTCTAACCACATTTGCATAGATCCATAACGAATTACTATGGAAATAAATATCACTAAATGACAAATATTGGAATAATGTAGGCTAATGAAGGTAACAAATTGTTGCTGACTGGAACACCCAGTTATAATAGGATTTGAAGGAATAGCCTACCCGCGTGTGGTCAACTATTTCAGCACTGTTTCACGCTGCTCTGAGACAAGCAAGAATACTTTAAAAAAATATATTTTAATGTCTATGTTTATTATTGAATTGAATAATATATTTGTCCTGTCGTAAAGTGCAGCCTAAAGGCCAAAATAGGCAAACTTGCAATGTATTCGATTCTTAAGCACTCTCAAACCAAGCTTGCGAAAAACAAAATCCCTCCAGCTGTCCATCCCTACTGTAAATAAAAACACATAACATCTAATGCATTCATGAATTATATCGCTTTAGCTGACATGATGCGGTTCATCTGATGAAGGTGCAACTGGGCCTATTTATATAATGAATATAAAATCAGAGTGCAGAAATTATAAAATATTAAAGCATTAGACCTCTCACGAAAGGCATCAGTCATACAAAAGTTATACTTAAATCCAAACTGGTTGGAGATTATTAGAGTACATGGCCATAAAGGCTAGATCATTTTTCAAGCTGTTCAAACATTCATAGATGACCAGCAGGGTCAAATAATATAAACAAATTGTTGCTTACTGAAACACCCGAAGTCATCCAATCGTTATAATAGGATTTGAAGCAATAGCCTACCCGCGTGTGGTCAAGTATTTCAGCACCATTTCACTCTGCTCTGAGACAAGCATGGGGACTGGTCTTGATAAATCAATGAGATTTGTTTTTCACTGAATCTCCATTTGGGTATTGGTAAGACTACAATTAGGGTGTGGAAATGTTTGGATTATTTTGCTCGTAGCCTACCCCCGACCGGTCACGTTGCATGGCTTTTCATTTTTCTTGGATTAGAAACACCATAATATTAATTTCTATGGGCTAGGTGGGACGGTGGTAGCGTCCCACCTGCGGGACACAGCCAGTGAAATATTAGGGCAGAAAATTGAAAAACAACAAAATATCATAATTCAACTTTCTCAAACATACGACTATTTTACACCATTTTAAAGATACACGTCTCCTTGATGTAACCACATTGTCCGATTTCAAAAAGGCTTTACAACGAAAGCAAAACATTAGATTATGTTAGGAGAGTACATAGACAAAAATAATCACACAGCCTTTTTCCAAGCAAGGACATGTGTCAATAAAACCCAAAACACAGCGAAATGAAGCACTAACCTTTGACGATCTTCATCAGATGACACTCCTAGGACATTATGTTACACAATACATGTATGTTTTGTTCGATAAAGTTGATATTTATATCCAAAAACAGCATTTTACATTGGCGCGTGCGTAACGAGTGTCATGTGTGGAGGACCACGACGCAACAGGGAAGTGTATACTCATCTTCTCTTTTTAATATATAAGAAGGAGAAACAAAATAAACATGTATACAATTAACAGAAACAACACTAACAGTTCTGTCAGGTGACAATCACAAAACAGAATACAACTACCCACAAACCACAATGCAAACACACCCCTAATTATAGGACCTTCAATCAGAGGCAACGATAGACAGCTGCCTCCAACTGAAGGCCCCAACACCAATTAACTAAACATAGAAATACAAATGACTAGACAGAACATAGAAATAAACTAACATAGAACAATAACCAAAACCCTGGACTAATAAATCAAATACCCCTCTCTACATGGACACATACACACAACCACCCTGAACCACATAAAACAAATACCCCCTGCCACGTCCTGACCAAACTAAACACTAACAAATCACACCTTTACAGGTCAGAACGTGACAGCGTGACATTCAGAAAATATTTTGCCTCCAATACGAATGAATCAGTGAATCAGCACAACAATTTACAAAAATACTCATCATAAACGTTGATAAAATATTAAACTGTTATTCAAAGAATTATAGATGAACATCTCCTTTATGCAACCGCTGTGACAGATTTCAAAAAAGCTTCACGGGGAAAGCACACTTTGCAATAATCTGAGTACTGCGCTCAGAAAAATACACCAGGCAATACAGATACCCGCCATTTTGGAGTCATCTAAAATCATAAATAGCATTAGAAATATTCACTTACCTTTGATGATCTTCATCAGAAGGCACTTCCAGGAATCCCAGGTCCACAATAAATGTTGTTTTGTTCAATAAAGTCCATAATTTATGTCCAAATAACTCCTTGTTGTTAGCGCGTTCAGTAAGCTACTCCAAATGTAGGAAGCGCGCTGAAAATTTCACGACAAAAAGTTATATTTACGTTCGTTGAAACATGTCAAACGTTGTAAAACATCAATCTTTAGGGCCTTTTAAACGTAAAACTTCAGTAATATTCCAACCGGACGATTCCAATGTCTTGAAAACGTTATGTAACACAGCTACCTCCTCACGTGAAAGCGCGTAATTGTGGCCTGTCATTCTCTCGGTTATCAGACTCCAGGAGGTCTTGTTCGCTCTCTGTTGACTGCAAAAGCCTGAAACACGTTCTAAAGACTGTTGACATCTAGTGGAAGCCTTAGGAAGTGCAAATTGAACGCTAAGTCACTGTATACTGAATAGGCCCAGTCTTGAAAAACTACAATCCACTTCCTGGTTGGATTTTATCTCAGGTTTTTGCCTGCCATATGAGTTCTGTTATACTCACAGACACCATTCAAACAGTTTTAGAAACTTCAGTGTGTTTTCTATCAAAATCCAATACTAATATTCATATTCTAGTTTCTGATCCAGAGTAGTAACCTGTTTAAATTGGGTACGTTTTTCATCCGGCCGTGAAAATACTGCCCCCTAGCCCAGACAGGTTAATCAAATGAATTAGCTACATTTCTTAAAATTAATCCCATATACTATGTTCTTACAAAAAAGGTTTTAAATTCTCTAGTGCTACCAATATTAAAAACTGTCAAATGCTTCTCAAAGATGCCCTCTGGTGGTCAAACTAGCACTACCTAGCATTAATGGCAATAATGACTGACACTTAAATAACGTGACATAGAATCCTGCGGCGGCCCGCAAGGTGTGCTGCAGTATGACGCAACTTTTAAAGGAAGAACCACTGTAGGACCCCCAGACCGCCCACCAGGCTATGTCCGCCCCACTTCTAAAACCAACGTCGTGACCCTGTCAGGACATACAGGGGGGTCTCGTCTTACCCTGCTCTCTGTTCTGACTACATAGAGCATGAAAATCCTATAAGACATTTTTGCCAGTTATTTTACAATTTATGTTGAGGAAAAATACATATGACTTAGGTTTGATTTAGTGGTTTTTATTCTTCAACCACTGCAAGGAAATTCTGATCTATGATCCCCAAATAATTGTCAAATAGGAAATAGATAAATAGTGGTATACAATTTGATATTGATATACTGATACATCTGATATATTTGGTATAACATCAGATATTCAGGACCTGGCCAGAGGCTGCTACCAGAACCCTTAGGCTTTGACGCAGAGCCTGCAGCGTATAGGGAGCACACGGTGGAGCTTTTTCTATGCACTAGAAGAGATGATCAACAGGTGTAGAGACAAGGTTTATAGACAACACCCATTCAAAACAGTGTTTCAAAGTGAACGTTTATGTTTACTTTTTGAGACTCTTTGACGGGCATGGAGAAAATTATTGGATGTGTTGGCCTGCTAGTCGACCAATCAAAGAAACGGCACCCATTCAAATAAACTCCTCCAGACAACTGATTTTCACTACGCAATATTGCTCTGAACATCCTGTGTATATCTTTGTGGATGTGTTATTTTTCTCTGTGTTTCATTTTCTTCAATCTGTATAAGTCTACCTATGTCTGGCCTCTTCTGGTGATGGTCTTTTTACAGCAGGGTAGACTGTGGATAGATGAGGATAGGGGTTGATGATGAATGCATGATGGCCCACCAACATATACAACACAAAGTCAATATTTATAGACACCATGAAGCCACACAAATTGTGTCTGATGACATTTTTCACATTATGTTTATCCATAATTCTTTGCAAAATCATCCTGTTCTTGACCCTATGCATTTGTTTCTTTGCAAAAAAAACAAGATCTTTGCCTAAGGTGCATGCCTAAGGTGTAAAAAAATGCATATCCTGTCATTTCTATATGCATAAATGACTGTAATATATTCATTATAGGCCATGTCCGAAACAATACAGTACATCCTAAGGCAATGTTGAGGCTTTACGGAAGAGAACAAAAACTGTGTTAGAAAAGGACAACAATCTCTCTTGCTGTTATTTTCTGCCACTTCCTACAGTAAAACAAAACAAAGGTATATCAAGTCTTTAAAGAGCATGTTGACTGAGGATCACATGATAAGTCACACGACCGTTGTTCAACTTTCCCTCCTCATCTTCCTCCTTCCTCTCATGTCCCCCTTAATTACTCAGTAGTTAGTATTTAGGAACAAGAGGGAAGAACACACCCGAGTGCTAACACTGTGTTATTGGATGTAATTCTACTTAATTACCGTTAGAGAACAAATACCCGTCTCTGTGCCCTCATGCGGAGAGTAGCGATTAACACACACACACACACACTCACAAACACGTACAATTAGTCACCGGCTTTGTTCAAAAACAATCCTGTCTATCACTGCATCCCTTTGTCTGAACAGCTAATCAGCATTTCATTGTTCTGCAATCATGATTTCCCCCAAAATAAGATGGCGGATTAGAGATAATGAATGGTTGGTGGTTTGTGATTCAATGGACAAACAGATCAGTGCTTTATCTTGGGTGATGATGTGTGAAGAATGCTAAATAAATTCAGATTCAGAATTCTTTTTTATTTCATGGCTGTGCAGTCTATGGATATTTTTAGTTTTCTCTACATGTTATTTATGCCATTACTCTAATCCTCCCATGCACACATGCACTCACGCACCCATGCAAGCACACAAACGAAAACACACACACAAGCACACATCTTCCATAGTACATTCCATCCATTCTTCTCACACTACTGAGACTCCACACCAGCAAAATAATAATAATGCAAATAATTGGACAGAACCCTATAAAGTTAATCATTAAACCCTCACTGATCCCTCTCTCTGGCTAGGACATAATATATTATATATTATAGACCCACTCTATGTGACTTTTCAGCTGGAGCAGAGGTTACCATTCCATACCTCAGCCTGACCCTATTGTCCAGTGGCAGAGGCCAATTCACACCTACAGTTGCAAGAAAAAGTATGTGAACCCTTTGGAATTGTAAGGACCCACACCGGACAGGAGAAGCAGGTACAGGAAGTCAGACATTTATTAGGGAACAGACATAGAACAAGACAGGAACAGCGTCAGAACATGGGTAACACGGACATATGACAATCAATGCAGCAGCGGGGAACAGAGCTGGGGAACTGACAAATATAGGGGAGGTAATAAACAGGTGATTGAGTGAGTCCAGGTGAGTCCAATATTGCTGAAGCGCTTGACGAGGAAAGGCAGGTGTGCATAAATGATGGTGGCAGGAGTGCATAATGCAGGGAAGCCTGGCGCCCTCGAGTGCCAAGGGGGAAGAGAGGGAGCAGGCATGACAGGAATTACCTGGATTTCTACGTAAATTGGTCAAAAAATGTAATCTGATCATCCTCTAAGTCACAACAATAGACAAACACAGTGTGCTTAAACTAATAACACACAAATTATTGTCTTTTTCTTGTCTATACTGAATACAGAATTTAAACATTCACAGTGTAGGGTGGAAAAAGTATGTGAACCCCTAGGCTAATGACTTCTCCAACAGCTAATTGGAGTCAGGAGTCAGCTAAGCTGGAATCCAATCAATGAGACGAGATTGGAAATGTTGGTTAGAGCTGCCCTGCAATATAAAAAACACTCACAAAATGTGAGTTTGCTATTCACATGAGGTATTGCCTGATGCGAACCATGCCTCGAACAAAAGAGATCTTAGAAGACCTTAGAATTGTTGACTTGCATAAAGCTGGAAAGGGTTACAAAAGTATTTCTTAAAGCCTTGACATTCATCAGTCCACGGTAAGACAAATTGTCTATAAATTGAGAAAGTTCAGTATTGTTGCTACTCTCCCTAGAAGTGGCCGTCCTGCAAATATGACTGCAAGAGCACAGCGCAGAATGCTCAATGAGGTTAAAACTTCTTAGGGCTAGGCCCCTTTTTTCTCAATTTCCACCTGAATGACGTGCCCAAAGTAAACTGCCTGTTGCTCAGGCCCTGAAGCCAGGATATGCATATAATTGGTACCATTGGAAAGAAAACACTGAAGTTTGTATAAATATCAAAATAATGTAGGAGAATATAAAAAAAAGATATGGTAGGAGAAAATCCAAAGAAAAACCAACCGCAAATATTTTTTTGAGAGAGAACATGCTCTTACAATGGAAGGTATAAGGGCATACTGGATGCAGTTCCTATGGTTTCCACAGGGTGTCAGCAGTCTATGTTCAAGGTTTCAGGTTTGTAACTTCCAAAAGGAAGAAGGAAAATCAGTTTTAGTACAGGGACACAGTCTTGGAAATTCGTGTTTGCGCGCTCCATGAAGAAAGGACGCACCTGCTAAAATCGGTTTTCTATTGAACATCCTTCTTTCCGTAAGAAATATTATAGTTTGATTACATTTTAGGGTATTTTGACTTGTTGAAACAAAGTTTACAGGTAGATTTTCGGATTCCTTTCTCTGCGTGGATTACTCAAATCGATGGCGCCAACTAAACTGACTTTTTGGGATATAAAGAAGGATTCTATCTGATAAAATGGCACTACATGATATAACTGCGACCCTTTGGATGACAAATCAGAGGAAGATTTTCAAAAAGTAAGTGAATATTTAATTGCTATTTGTGAATTTATGAAACCTGTGTCGGTGGAAAAATATTTTGATGTGTGGCGCCGTCCTCAAACAATCGAATGGCATGCTTTTGCTGTAATGGCTACTGTAAATCGGACAGCGCAGTTAGATTAACAAGAATTTAAGCTTTCAACCGATATAAGACACTTATATTTACAGGAAGTTAACACGCTAGCGGGATGCCTAGCCCTATGTTTTAAGAAGAATCCTAGAGTGTCAGCTAAAGACTTACAGAAATCTCTGGAACATGCGAACATCTCTATTGACAAGTCTACGATACGTAAAACACTAAACAAGAATGGCGTTCATGGGAGGACACCATGGAAGAAGCCACTGCTGTCCAAAAAAAACATTGTGGCACATCTGAAGTTCGCAAAAGAGCACCTGGATGTTCCAAAGCACTACTGGCAAAATATTCTGTGGACAGATTAAACTAAAGTTGAGTTGTTTGGAAGGAACACACAACACTATGTGTGGAGAAAAAAAGGAACAGCACACCAACATCAAAACCTCAATCCAACTGTAAAGTATGGTGGAGGGAGCATCATATTTTGGGCTGCTTTGCTGTCTCAGGCCTGGACAACTTGCTATCATCGACAGAAAAATGAATTCCCATGTTTATCAAGACATTTTGCAGGAGAATATTAGGCTATCTGTGCGCCAATTGACGCTCAACATCAATTGGGTGATGCAACAGGACAACGACCCAAAACACAGAAGGAAATCAACAGCAGAATGGCATCAACAGAAGGAAATACGCCTTCTGGAGTGGGCCAGTCAGAGTCCTGACCTCAACCTGATTGAGATGCTGTGGCATGACCTTGAGAGCGGTTCACATCAAACATCCAAAGAATATTTCTGAACTGAAACAGTTTTGTAAAGAGGAAATGTCCAAATTCCTCCTCACTGTTGTGCAGGTCTGATCCGCAACCACAGAAAACTCTTGGTTGAGGTTATTGCTGCCAAAGGAGGGTCAACCAGTTATTACATATAGGGTTCATATGCTTTTCCCACCCTGCACTGTGAATGTTTACACAGTGTGTTCAATAAAGACATAAAAACGTATCATTGTTTGTGTTATTAGATTAAAAAGCAGACTGTTTGTCTATTGTTGTGACTTAGATGAAGATCAAATTGTATGAACAATTTATGCAGAAATCGAGGTAATTCCAAAGTGTTCACACTTTTTCTTTCCACTGCATGTGTTAGGGACCAGGTTGCCAGGGAACAGAGGCAGCTGATCTGATCAGCCAATCAGTGGCCTAGCCTGGGAGCAGCAGAACCCTACTCTGCCTCAACTTTTCAGTTGTTTCCAGGTGGAGGGCAGGTTGAGACTACCTTTGTAAACTCCAGTCCTATACATCAACTCACACCTGAATCTTTCCACGTGGACAATCCTTCTTCTGGTCTCCCTGACTTGTGTTTAGTGCGTCTTTGACCATGTAAATGAACTTACTGCCAGTTTGAGGTCATTTGGTGTTCATGTAATCTGTATAGATGTTATAGGCTTCTATTGCTACAGTATGTTAGTATATGATTATACAGTGCCATGAGTAAGTTTTCATACTCATTGACTTATTCCACATGTTATGTTACAGCCTGAATTCACCCATGTACAGACAATAGCCCACAATGACAGTGAAAACATGTTTTTAGAAATTGTTGGTAATTTATTGAAAATAAAATACACATCTAATTTACATAAGTATTCACAGCCCTGAGTCAATACATTTTAGAATCACCTTTGGCAGCGATTACAGCTGTGAGAAATGCACACATGGATTGTACAATATTATCACATTTTTAAAATTTGTTTTAGCTTATGGCACACGGTATTCACAGGCGGTCTCCCATCCCAGTACTAACCAAGCGCCAACCCAGAACAGGCGTGTTCAGGGTGGTATGGCCACAAGCATATTTCCTTTACCACGTTTTTTAGGTACCTTGGCTCATCTCTGCAACTCCTCAATGGGATTGGGAGAGGTGAAAGGTTGAGTAATCCATCCTCAGTGTAACAAGTGCCTTGAGAGTTGGGAAGCAAGTTCAAGGAATGAGTGTTTTAATAAATAAAATAAACACGAAACACAAACAACGCACCGACATGAAAACAGAATCAATAACAGCTGAGGAAAGAACCAAGGGGAGTGACAGATATAGGGAAGATAATCAAGTAGTT
Source organism: Salmo trutta (assembly GCF_901001165.1). NCBI lineage: Eukaryota > Metazoa > Chordata > Actinopteri > Salmoniformes > Salmonidae > Salmo > Salmo trutta. Next base: position 19,874,449 of record NC_042990.1, on the reverse strand, counting down.
GATGGAGTCCAGGTGAGTGTCACAAGGCGCAGGTGCGCGAGATGATGGTGACAGGTCTGTGGGATAATCAGCAGCCTGATGACCTAGAGGCCGGAGGAGGAGTAATCGTGACACTAAGAAACATGACCAGCCTGGCCACCTATTTCTTATCCCACTGCTCTCTTAACCCGGATGTCAGCCGCACTAATGTGTCGTAGGAAACACTGCTCGATTGATGACCGGAGTCGCTAGAGCACGATGAGCCAAGGAAAGCCCCACCGGCCAAACCCTTCCCTACCCTGGAAGGCCAATAGTGCGCCGTCCTATGGGGCTCCCGGTCACGGACAGTTTAAAAATATATATATATTTCACCTTTATTTAACCAGGTAGGCAAGTTGAGAACAAGTTCTCATTTACAATTGCGACCTGGCCAAGATAAAGCAAAGCAGTTCGACAACATACAAAAACACAGAGTTACACATGGAGTAAAACAACATACAATCAATGATACAGTAGAAAAAAATAAGACTATATACAATGTGAGCAAATGATGTGAGATAAGGGAGGTAAAGGCAAAAAAGGCCATGGTGGCAAAGTAAATAAAGTATAGCAAGTAAAACACTGGAATGGTAGATTTGTAATTTGAAGAAAGTTCAAAGTTAAAATATAAATAATATGGTGCAAAGGAGCAAAATAATAAATAATATAAATAAATACAGTAGGGGAAGAGGTAGTAGTTTGGGCTAAATTATAGATGGGCTATGTACAGATGCAGTGATCTGGGAGCTGCTCTGATAGCTGGTGCTTAAAGCTAGTGAGGGAGATAAGTGTTTCCAGTTTCAGAGATTTTTGTAGTTTGTTCCAGTCATTGGCAGCAGAGAACTGGAAGGAGAGACGACCAAAGGAGGAGTTGGCTTTAGGGGTGACCAGAGAGATATACCTGCTGGAGCGCGTGCTACAGGTGGGTGCTGCTATGGTGACCAGTGAGCGGAGATAAGGGTGGACTTTACCTAGCAGGGTCTTGTAGATGACCTGGAGCCAATGTGTTTGGAGACGATTATGAAGCGAAGGCCAGCCAACGAGAGCGTACAGGTCGCAGTGGTGGGTAGTATATGGGGTTTTGGTGACAAAACGGATGGCACTGTGATAGACTGCATCCAGCTTGTTGAGTAGGGTATTGGAGGCTATTTTGTAAATGACATCGCCGAAGTCGAGGATTGGTAGGATGGTCAGTTTTAAGAGGGTATGTTTGGTAGCATGAGTGAAGGATGCTTTGTTGCGAAATAGGAAGCCAATTCTAGATTTAACTTTGGATTGGAGATGATTGATGTGAGTCTGGAAGGAGAGTTTACAGTCTAACCAGACACCTAGGTATTTGTAGTTGTCCACAAATTCTAAGTCAGAACCGTCCAGAGAAGTGATGCTGGACAGGCGGGCAGGTGCAGGCAGCGATCGGTTGAAGAGCATGCATTTAGTTTTACTTGTATTTAGGAGCAGTTGGAGACCAAGGAAGGAGATTTGTATGGCATTGAAGCTCGTCTGGAGGGTTGTTAACACAGTGTCCAAAGAAGGGCCAGAAGTATACAGAATGGTGTCGTCTGCGTAGAGGTGGATCAGAGATTCACCAGCAGCAAGAGCGACATCATTGATGTATACAGAGAAAAGAGTTGGCCCAAGAATTGAACCCTGTGGTACCCCCATAGAGACTGCCAGAGGTCCAGACAGCAGGCCCTCCGATTTGACACACTGAACTCTATCAGAGAAGTAGTTGTTGAACCAGGCGACGCAATCGTTTGAGAAACCAAGGCTACTGAGTCTGCCGATGAGGATGTGGTGATTAACAGAGTCAAAAGCTTTGGCCAGGTCAATGAATACGGCAGCACAGTATTGTTTCTTATCGATGGCGGTTACGATGTCGTTTAGGACCTTGAGCGTGGCTGAGGTGCACCCATGACCAGCTCTGAAACCAGATTGCATAGCGGGGAGGGTGCGGTGGGGTTCGAAATGGTCGGTAATCTGTTTGTTGACTTGGCTTTCGAAGACCTTAGAAAGGCAGCGTAGGATGGATATAGGTCTGTAGCAATTTGGGTCAAGAGTGTCACCTCCTTTGAAGAGGGGGATGACAGCAGCTGCTTTCCAATCTATGGGAATCTCAGATGACACAAGAGGTTGAACAGGCTAGTAATAGGGGTTGCAATAATTTCGGCAGATAATTTTAGAAAGAAAGGGTCCATATTGTCAAGCCCAGCTGATTTGTAGGTGTCCAGATTTTGCAGCTCTTTCAGAACATCAGCTGAATGCATTTGGGAGAAGGAGAAATGGGGAGGCTTGGGCGAGTAGCTTTGGGGGGTGCAGTGCTGTTGAATGCAGTAGGGGTAGTTAGGTGGAAAGCATGGCCAGCCGTAGAAAAATGCTTATTGAAATTCTCAAATATTGTGGGCTTATCGGTGGTGACAGAGTTTCCTATCCTCAGTGCAGTGGGCAGTTGGGAGGAGGTGTTCTTATTCTCCATGGACTTTACAATGTCCCAGAACTTTTTAGAGATTGAGTTGCAGGAAGCAAATTTCTGTTTGAAAAAGCTAGCCTTGGCGTTTCTAACTGCCTGTGTGTATTGGTTTCTAACTTCCCTGAAAAGTTGCATATCGCGGGGGCAGTTCGATGCTAATGCAGAACGCCACAGGATATTTTTGTGTTGGTTAAGGGCAGTCAGGTCTGGGGAGAACCAAGGGCTATATCTGTTCCCGGTTCTAAATTTCTTGAAAGGGGCATGCTTATTTAAGATGGTGAGGAAGGCATTTAAAAAAAATAACCAGGCATCCTCTACTGACGGAATGAGGTCAATATCCTTCCAGGATACCAGGGCCAGGTCGATTAGAAAGGCTTGCTCGTTGAAATGTTTCATGGAGCGTTTGACAGTGATGAGTGGAGGTCGTTTGACCGCTGACCCATTACGGGTGCAGGCAATGAGGCAGTGATCGCTGAGATCTTGGTTGAAAACAGCGGAGGTGTATTTAGAGGGCACGTTGGTTAGGATGATATCTATGAGGGTGCCAGTGTTTGCGGCTTTGGGGTTGTACCTGGTGGGTTCATTAATAATTTGTGTGAGATTGAGGGCATCAAGCTTGGATTGTAAGATGGCTGGGGTGTTAAGCATGTCCCAGTTTATGTCACCTAGTAGCACGAGTTTTGAAGATAGATGGGGGGCAATCAGTTCACATATGGTGTCCAGAGCACAGCTAGGGGCCGAGGGGGGTCTATAGCAGGCGGCGACGGTGAGAGACTTGTTTTTTGAGAGGTGGATTTTTAAAAGTAGAAGTTCAAATTGTTTGGGTACAGACCTGGATAGCAGGACAGAGCTCTGCAGGCTATCTCTGCAGTAGATTGCAACACCGCCCGCTTTGGTCATTCTATCTTGTCTGAAAACGTTGTAGTTAGGGATGAAGATTTCAGAGTTTTTGGTGGACTTCCTAAGCCAAGATTCAGACACAGCTAGGACATCCGGGTTGGCAGAGTGTGCTAAAGCAGTGAATAAAACAAACTTAGGGAGGAGGCTTCTAATGTTAACATGCATGAAACCAAGGCTATTACGGTTACAGAAGTCATCAAAAGAGAGCGCCTGGGGAGTAGGAGTGGAGCCAGGCACTGCAGGGCCTGGATTCACCTCTACATCCCCAGAGGAGCAGAGAAGAATGAGTATGAGGGTACGGCTAAAAGCTATAAGAATTGGTCGTCTGTGACGTCCAGAATAGAGAGAAAATGGAGCAGGTTTCTGGGGGCGATAAAATTGCTTCAAGGTATAATGTACAGACAAAGGTATGGTGGGATGTGAATACAGAGGAGGTAAACCTAGGCATTTAGTGATGATGAGAGAGATATTGTCTCTCGAAACATCATTGAAACCAAAAGATGTCATAGCATGTGTGGGTGGAGGAACTGAGAGGTTGGATAAGGTATAATGAGCAGGGCTAGAGGCTCTACAGTGAAATAAGCCAATAAACACTAACCAGAACAGCAATGGACATTGCATATTGACATTAAGGAGAGGCATGCTTAGCCTAGTGATCAAAGGGTCCAGTGAGATTCAGACAGCTAGCCGGGCCATAGGTAGCAAGCTGCTGGAAGATGGAGGGAGGTCTGTTTTTAGCCACCTCATGCGTTTCCGTCTGTGGGTTAGTGGGGTTCCGTGTGGAAGGGGGGACCAGTCCAAGTTGGCAAAATAGTTAGTTATAGTGGCCCAAGAAAAGTGTCCGATAGACCTATTCAGATCGCAGCCGGTAAGACAGCTAACGATTAGTGGGCCGCAGATGGGCGATCAGGTTACATCGCGACGGAGGGGCCAGTTGGATAACTCCCTCGGGCAGATTACGTCAGCGGTCCAGTCGTGAAGGCCCGATGGGGCTCCACATCGGCAGTAAAACGGGTCAGGATAGGTGATTGTAGCCCAGGAGACACTTCAGCTGGCTAGCTCAGGAAAAGCCCACGAGTGGCTGACGGAACTCTTCAGCTGGCTAGCTCCGGAATAATGTGTGTTAATTCCGGGACCGACGTTGCCAATAGTCACTCAGGTAGCAGCTAGTTAGCTGCAAGATCCAGCTGTAAATGTCCAGAGCCTGCGGTAGAAATCGGAGAAAGGAGAGAGAATAGGTCCGGTATGCCCTGGTCTGAGTCGCGCTGTACAAAAACTGCCGATAGCTTATCGAGCTAATGGATAGCTGAGGACAGCTAACCGTGGCTAGCTGAACTCCAACGTTAGCCAGTGAAAATGGCTAACCTCTGGCTAGCTTCTGTTGTGGATTTCAGATTTGAGGTAAATAATACTTTATTTTTTAAATTGGTGAGGCGGGTTGCAGGAGAGTGCTTTGAGGTTGAGTTTTAAGAAGAAAAAATGTAAAAAGATATGCGAAGAAAAATATGTAAATATATTTATATACATGGGACATGACAAGAGGAGGGTAAAGGACATCTGAACTGCTACGCCATCTTGGATTTAACAGTTGTGGCACCCCAGGCTGTAGTGGCGCCTCAGCACTGCAGTGCCGTGCTGTTGACAGCTGCGCCATCCAGGACTCCCTTTATTATTTTCTAAATTCTTCAAGCTCTGTCAACTTGGTTGTTGATCATTGCTAGACAACCATTTTCAGTTCTTGACATAGATTTTCAAGCAGATTTAAGTCAAAACTGGAACTTGGTCACTCAGGAACATTCACTGTCATCTTGGTAAGCAACTCCAGTGTAGATGTAGCCTTGTGTTTTAGATTATTGTCCTGCTGAAATGTGAGTTAATCTCCCAGTGTCTGGTAGAAAGCAGACTGAACCAGGTTATCCTCTCGGATTTTGCCTGTGCTTAGCTCCTTTACGTTTATTGTTTTATCCTGAAAACTCCCCAGTCCTTAATGATTACACGCATACCCATAACATGGTGCAACCACCACTATGCTTGAAAATATCAAGAGTGGTACTCAGTAATGTGTTGTATTGGATTTGCCCCAAAGACAACATTTTGTATTTAGGACAAAAGGTGATTTGCTTTGCCATATTTTTACCATTACTACTTTAGTGCCTTGTTACAAACAGGATGCATGTTTTGGAATATTTTTATTCTGTTCAGGCTTCCTTCTTTTCACTCTGTCAATTAGGTTAGTATTGTGGAGGAATTAGAAAGTTGTTGATCCATTCTCAGTTTTCTCCTATAGCAGCCATTAAACTCTGTAACTGTTTTAAAGTCACCATTTGTCATGGGCGTCGTAAGGAGTGGACCAAAATGCAGCGGGTATATTGATCATCTTCTTTAGTTTATTAAAGAGAAGACACTTAAACAAAACAAATGACGAAAACAGTCCAGTAAGGTGCACAGACTATACTAGGAACAACCACCCACAAACACAAGTGAAAAACGAACACACTTAAATATGGCCTCCAATTAGAGACAATGACAACCAGTTGCCTCTAGTTGGAGGTCATTGAAAAAACCAACATAGAAATAGAAAATATAGAACATAAATCAAAAACCCCGGATCACACAAAACAAACACCCCCTGCCACGCCCTGACCAAACTACAATAACAAATAACCCCTTTTACTGGTCAGGACGTGACAGTACCCCCCCCCCCCCCCCCCCCCAAAGGTGCAGACCCCGAATGCACCTCAAAACAAAAACCCCACAAAACTTGACCCCAAACTAAAAGGGAGAGAAGGGAGGGTGGCCACCGTCAACGACAGCTCCCATGCTACACCCCCCCCCCCCAATCCTCCAACTATGGAGGTGGCTCTGGCTCCGGCCTTAGTCCCCATTCTAACCTGCCCACCCCTGCTGAAGGCTCAGGGCTGTAGACCACTGCTGAAGGCTCTGGGCTGAGGTGCGTCGCTGGAGACCTCGGGCTGAGGTGCGTCGCTGGAGACCTCGGGCTGAGGTGCTTCGCTGGAGACCTCGGGCTGAGGTGCGTCGCCGGAGACCTCGGGCTGAGGTGCATCGCTGGAGACCTCGGGCTGAGGTGCGTCACTGGAGACCTCGGGCTGAGGAGCGTCTCTGCAGGCTCCGGACTGTGGGCCGTCTCTGCAGGCTCCGGACTGTGGGCCGTCTCTGACGGCTCCGGACTGTGGGCCGTCTCTGACGGCTCCGGACTGTGGGCCGTCTCTGACGGCTCCGGACTGTGGGCCGTCTCTGCAGGCTCCGGACTGTGGGCCGTCTCTGCAGGCTCCGGACTGTAGGCCGTCTCTGCAGGCTCCGGACTGTAGGCCATCTCTGCCGGTTCCGGACTGTAGGCCGTCTCTGTCGGTTCCGGACTGAAGGACATCGCCGGAAGCACTGGACGGGGAACTGTCGCCGGAAGCTCTGAACGGGTAACTGTCGCCGGAAGCTCTGGACGGGGAACTGTCACCGGAAGCTCTGGATGGGGAACTGTCGCCGGAAGCTCTGGACGGGGAACTGTCGCCGGAAGCTCTGGACTGGGACTGCGCACTGAAGGCCTAATGCGTGGGGCTGGCTTAGGAGGTGCCAGACTAGTAACCCGCACCACAGGGCTAGTGCGAGGAGCAGGAACAGGACGTACTGGACTGGGCCGACGCACTAGAGACCTGATGCGTGGAGCTGGCTTTGGAGGCGCCAGAACAGTAACACACACCACAGGGCTAGTGCGAGGAGCAGGAACAGGATATACTGGGTCTTGAAGACGCACTGGAGGTCTGGAGCGCACAGCCTGCACAACCCGTCCTGGCTGAGTTGTCACTGTAGCTCTGCACGGGTGGAGTGCTGTCACAGGGCGAACTGGGCTGTGCTGAGGAATGATGGCTGCCGTGCGTAGAGCAGGCGCAGGGTAGCCTGGGCCTAGGAGACGCACTGGTGGCCAGATATGCTGAGCAGGCATACTCCTTCCTGGCTGGATGCCCACTCTAGCACGGCACTTGTTGGGGGCTGGTATCGACCGCACCAGACTGTGCAAGCGGATGGGCGAGACCGTGCGCACTTCCGCATAGCACGGTGCTCTCCACGCTAAACGCTCCCCATAATAAGCACGGGGAGTTGGCTTAGGGCTCACCCCTGGCCCAGCCAAACTACCCGTGTGCCCCCCCCCCCCAAAGTTTTTTTGGGGGGGCTGCCTCCTCTCCTCCTGAAATAATCGAAACCTCTTTTGGAGACCACCACATGGTGGCGCTTTTTTTCAATAATGATAATAATAATATAATTGCATCCCATGACATTGCTTCTCATCAAAACACTTTCTGAAAACAACATCCCATGTTCTCTGAAAAACAATCCTAGAAAGCTGTTGCACATTTTCTGTCTAGACACTGGTGTTTGGTTAATCAGTAAATCACAGCAAGGCTACAAAATGGCAGAAACAACAGCCACACACACACAGTGTAAACTGTGAGGATGTTAGTCTGATTTATTGTGTAGTTGTGTACTCTGTTTCCCCCACTGAGTTTGTCAAAGGACTTATTCCACCATGGGGCCCATCCCTTCTAGTAATTTCTAGCCTTAATCTTCTGCTTACAGAAAGACTTCTAAACATAATTTTGGCCCACTGGGAAACAGTTCTTGGTTGACTTTTAATGATTTATGCAAAAACCAACAATTCAATACCCTGACATACTATCATGTTTTAGGGAAGACCCAGATGCAGACAGTGTCAAAGTAACGAACGTGTATTCCTAGAACAGGAGGCAGGCAAAACGACAGGTCAAGGGAAGGCAGAGGTCAGTAATCCAGAGTCCAAAAAGGTACAGAACGGCAGGCAGTCTCAGGGTCAGGGCAGGCAGAATTGTCAAAACAGGGAAAACTAGAAAACAGGAACTATAGAAAAGACAGGGACAAGGGGAAAACGCTGGTTAGCTTGATGTACAAAATGAACTGGCAAGAGACAAACAGAGAACACGGGTATTGTCACGTCCTGACCCTTGTAAGATGGCATTTTCTATAGTAGAGTAGGTCAGGGTGTGACAGGGGGTGTTTTGGGGTGGTTTTCTTGTTATCTGTTTCTATGTTGTTTTTCTAGGTTTCCATTTCTATGTTGGGGTTGTTGGGATGATCTCCAATTAGAGGCAGCCGGTTCTCGTTGTCTCTAATTGGAGATCACATTTAGGAAGGGGGTTTTTCCATTTGTGGTTGTGGGTTGTAATTTTTTTTCCCGATAACTATCCACGGTCTGGTGATACAGAAGCGGAGGGATCTGCGGGCGGAACTGGGGTTACGCCCTGAACCAGAGCCACCTCCGCTGCTGGAGGATCGGAGGGATAGTAAGGTTCTGGGTTTAGCACGAGAGCTGCCATAGACATATCCCTACCCTCCCTTTGTGTTTTGTGGTTGTTTTGTTGGGGTTTTTTGTTTGCATTCGGAGTCTGCACCATTGGGGGGGGGTACTGTCACGTCCTGACCCTTGTAAGATGTCATTTTCTATAGTAGAGTAGGTCAGGGCGTGACAGGGGGTGTTTTTGGGTGGTTTTCTTGTTATCTGTTTCTATGTTGTTTTTCTAGGTTTCTATTTCTATATTGGGGTTGTTGGGATGATCTCCAATTAGAGGCAGCCGGTTCTCATTGTCTCTAATTGGAGATCATATTTAGGTAGGGGGTTTTTCCATTTGTGGTTGTGGGTTGTTAATTTTTGAGTAGCGTGTTTTCTCTCTGCGTCACGGTTTGTTGTTTTGTTCTTTCAAGTTTTGGTGTATTGCAAACGTTTCACGGAATAAATAAATATGTGGAACTACAACCATGCTGCGCGTTGGTCCGATCCTTTGAACAGCCGTGACAGGTATAAATACACAGGGGATAATGAGGGGAGATGGGAGACACTTGGTTGGTGGTGGAAACAAGCACAAAGACAGGTGAAACAGATCAGGGTGTGACATACTGCAATGTCACTCGGTCAATGTTGCACAATCATACAGTAGTTATTGATAACCTTTCCTGTGGATCAGAAGTGGCCGCCCACCTCTAATGTAACAGCATCGGGAGCACCCCAACTAACAATTCTAGGGAGAGAGAACATTTTTGTAATGTTACCTGTAATGTTCCCCTAATGTTTGAGTGTCCAATTTTTCATTAGTTAGGGGAACATTCTACCTACAGTTGAAGTCAGAAGTTTACATACACCTTAGCTAAATACATTTAAACTCAGTTTTTCAAAACTCCTGACATTTAATCCTTGTAGAAATTCCCTATCTTAGGTCAGTTAGGATCACCACTTTATTTTAAGAATGTGAAATCTCAGAATAATAGTAGAGAGAATGATTTATTCAGCTTTCATTTCTTTCATCACATTCCCAGTGTGTCAGAAGATTACATACACTCAATTAGTATATTTGTAGCAATGCCTTTAAATTGTTTAACTTGGGTCAAACATTTTGGGTAGCCTTCCATAAGCTTCCCACAATAAGTTGGGAGAATTTTGGCCCATTCCTCCTGACAGAGCTGGTGTAACTGAGTCAGGTTTGTAGGCCTCCTTGCTCGCACACGCTTTTTCAGTTCTGCCCACAAATTTTCTATGGAATTGAGGTCAGGGCTTTGTGACGGCCACTCCAATATTTTGAATTTGTTGTCCTTAAGCCATTTTGCCACAACTTTGGAAGTATGCTTGGAGTCATTGTCCATTGGAAGACCCATTTGCGACCAAGCTTGAACTTCCTGACTGATGTCTTGAGATGTTGCTTCAATATATCCACATAATTTTTCTCCCTCATGATGCCATCTATTTTGTGAAGTGCACCAGTCCCTCCTGCAGCAAAGCACCCCAACAACATGATGCTGCCACCCCGGTGCTTCACGGTTGGGATGGTGTTCTTCGGCTTGCAAGCCTCCCCCTTTTTCCTCCAAACATAACGATGGTCATTATGACCAGAGGACATTTCTCCATGTGCAGTTGCAAACCGTAGTCTGACTTTTTTATGGCGGTTTGGAGCAGTGGCTTCTTCCTTAATGAGCGGCCTATCAGATTATGTCGATATAGGACTCGTTTTACTGTGGATATAGATACTTTTGTACCTGTTTCCTCCAGCATCTTCACACGGTCCTTTGCTGTTTTTCTGGGATTGATTTGCATTTATTGCACCTAAGTACGTTAATCTCTATGAGACAGAATGCATTTCCTTCCTGAGCCGTATGACGGCTGTGTGGTCCCATGGTGTTTATACTTGTGTACTATTGTTTGTACAGATGAACGTGGTACCGTCAGGCGTTTGGAAATTGCTCACAAAGATGAACCAGACTTGTGGAGGTCTAACATTTTTGGCTGATTTCTTTTGATTTTCCCATGATGTCAAGCAAAGAGGCACGGAGCTTGAAGCTAGGCCTTGAAATACATCCACAGGTACACCTCCAATTGACTCAAATTATGTCAATTAGCCTATCAGAAGTTTCTAAAGCCATTACATCATTTTCTGGAATTTTCCAAGATTTTTAAAGGCACAGTCAACTTAGTGTATGTAAACTTCTGACCCACTCGAATTGTGATACAGTGAATTGTGAAATAATCTGTCTAAACAATTGTTGGAAAAAGTACTTGTGTCACGCACAAAGTAGATGTCCTAACCGACTTGCCAAAACTATAGTTTGTTAACAAGAAATGTGTGGAGTGGTTGAAAAACGAGTTTTAATGACTCCAACCTAAGTGTATGTAAACTTCCGACTTCAACTGTACGTTCGAGACCCACTAGGGGAGTCACCCTACATCACATTCTTAGCAATATTTGTTCATGGCATTATTTGGAAACAGTTACAACACACTTATCTGATCTAATTAAAATTAGTTTCTCATTGAAAGATGGAAATCTGTTGTATTACCCCTTGAGCACGAATTATGACGAATTATCACAATTGTACTACCTCTCATAAGATATCAGTATTTATTAATTCAATATAGCTGAGCGTCTCTCCATTGTCATCTTGGAATCCACGCCACATACCAAATATATAATTAATTTAAAAGTTCCAAAATGGATGTAGCAACTACACATAGCACCTTTAAAATATTGTGAGTTCTGTGATTTTTCCTGTGTTATTCTCTTACTATTGTCTGTTTTTCCACATTAAAACTCTGTGTTGTGTATTGCTTTTGTATAACTGGCATTATTATTGTTTAAATGGCAAATGTGAGAAAATACAGAGATGCTACTGTAAATATATACATTTCTGATATTCTGAGAATATGGCAACCATGTTCTGGGTATGTTTCTGTCACAAGCAACATTACCACCTAGGCCATGTTTCAGACTAAAAATAAGGAATGTTACAGATAGAAATGCAATGGCAAGAGCTGATGATGAGATGATCAGCTATCTAGAATTCTACTGATTCCCATCTTTCAATGACAAATTAATGTTAATTACACTATATTTTCAAAAGTATTCAGACATCCCTTCAAATTAGTGGATTTGGCTATTTCAGCCACAACTGTTGCTGACAGGTGTCTAAAATCGAGCACACGTCCAAGCAATCTCCATAGACAAACATTGTCAGTAGAATGGCCCGTACTGAAGAGCTCATAGGATGCCACCTTTCCTACAAGTCAATTCAAATTGTTGCCCTGCGAGAGCTGCCCCGGTCAACTGTAAGTGCTGTTATTGTGAAGTGGAAATGTCTAAAAGCAACAACGGCTCAGCCACGAAGTGGTAGGCCACACAAGCCCACAGAACGGGATCGCTGAGTGCTGAAGTGCGTAACGTGTAAATATTGTTTGTCTTCTGTTGCAACACTCACTACCAAGTTCAAAACTGCCTCTGGAAGCAACATCAGCACAACAACTGTTCTTCGGGAGCTTCATGAAATGGGTTTCCATGGCCGAGCACACAAGCCAAAGATCCCTATTCTCAATGCCACGCGTCGGCTGGAGTAGTGTAAAGCTCACCGCCATTGGACTCTGGAGCAGTTGAAACACGTTCTCTGGAGTAATGAATCACGCTTCACACTCTGGCAGTTCAACGGACTAAACTGGGTTTGGTGAATGCCAGGAGAACACTACCAGCCCAAATGCATAGTGCCAGCTGTAAAATTTGGTGAAGTGGAATAATGGTCTTGGGCTGTTTTTCATGGTTAAGGCTAGGCGCCTTTGTTCCAGTAAAGGGAAATCTTAACGCTACAGCATACAATGACATTCTAGACGATTCTGTGCTTTTAACTTTGTGGCAACATTTTGGGGAAGGCCCTTTCCTGTTTCAGCATGACAATGCCCCCGTGCACAAAGCGAAGTCCATACAGAAATAGTTTGTGGAGATCGGTGTGGAAGAACTTGACAGGCCTGCACAGAGGCCTGACCTCAACCCCATTGAACACCTTTGGGATGAATTGGAACGCCGACTGCGAGCCAGGCCTAATCGTCCAACATCAGTGCCCGACCTCATTAACGCTCTTGTGGCTGAATGGAAGAAAGTCCCCGCATCAAGTTTCCAACATATAGTGGAAAGCCTTCCCAGAAGAGTGAAGGCTGTTATAGCAGCAAATGGGGGACCAACTCCATATTAATGCACATGATTTTGGAATGAGATGTTTGACAGATGTTTACATACCTTTGGTCATGTAGTGTAGATCAGATAGGTGTTATAACAATTGCACAATAATGTCGGAATTTTACATACACTTAGGTTGGAGTCAATTAAACTCATTTTTCAACCACTCCACAAATGTCTTGTTAACAAACTATGGTTTTCGCAAGTCGCTTAGGACATCTGCTTTGTGCATGACACAAGTAATTATTCCAACAATTGTTTACAGACAGATTATTTCACTTAAAATTCACTGTAGCACAATTCAATTGAATCAGAAGTTTACATACAATAAGTTGACTGTGCCTTTAAACATCACTTGAGTCAATTGGAGGTGTACCTGTGGATATATTTCAAGGCCTACCTTCAAACTCACTACCTCTTTGCTTGACATCATGGGAAAATCAAAAGAAATCAGCCAAGACCTCAGAAAAAAACTGTAGACCACTAGTCTGGTTCATCCTTGTGAGCAATTTCCAAACGCCTGAAGGTACCACGTTCATCTGTACAAACAATAGCACACAAGTATAGTACACTCGAGGTACACTCAAGAAAATATTTGATCATAGTGATTCAGGAGTATCATTATAACAGATTAATATGCCCCACCAACATTAGACAACTACACAGCAAGGCTTTAAATTACATAACATTTGTCAATCAAATCAATGATGATAGAATAGTCAGATTAACTGATACCTTACATGGACATGGTGGCATAGCAGGATGGTTGGAGTATCGGGAACCAAGGGGTTGTGAGATAAAATCCCAGGTGAGGACCTGTTGAATCATAATAATTAATTAATTGAACATGCACGATATATTCATGTATGTCAAATATGTCAGTTGAAAACACTAAAAGCATTTTGTGTGAGTATTGCCAACAAAGAGCAGTGAATGCATCAGTGGTTCCTTTTCTTTTGTTGTTGCTATAGGCTACCAAGTGCTAACAGTCAATATTTAAATTGTCACACCCTGATCTGTTTCACGTCTTTGTGCTCGTCTCCACCCCCTCCAGGTGTTGCCCATCTTCCTCATTATCCCCAGTGTATATATACCTGTGTTCTCTGCTTGTCTGTTTTCAGTTCGTCTTGTCTTGTCAGGTCTTAACAGGGTGTTTTCCCGTCTCCCTGCTTTCTCAAGTTCTGTATCCTAGTTTCCCCGGTTCTGTACCTGCCTGACTCTGACCCGTTTCCGAACTTCTGCCTGTCCTGACCCCGAGCCTGCCTGCTGTTCTGTACCTTATTGACTATACCCTGGATTATGGACTTCTGCCTGCCTATGACCTGGCTTTTTCCTGCCCCCTGTTTGGGTTAATAAACATCTGTGACTCTAGCTGTCTGAATCTGGGTCTTATACTGAGTTCTGATAGTACAAACTGGCCATGACTGACCCAGCAGACTCAGACCAACTCCACAATTCTGTCTACCTGCAAGGAGCCACCATTGTAAGACACGAGGAGTTACTGAAATATCTTATGGAGGGACTCCATACCCTGGCAGAATGCCATGACCAGGCGTTCGATACATTGCTGGAGAATTTCAGTGGATTCCCCACTGGGCAGCAGGTCACACCTGTAATCTCCCAACCTACCCCATTGTCCGAGAACCCTGCTTACCTCCTCCGGAGCGCTACGCTGGAGATTCCGGGACCTGCCGGGCTCTTCTCTCCCAGTGCTCCCTCATTTCCGAGCTGCAGCTTTCTTTGTTCCGCTCGGACTGCTCTAGGATAGCTTTCATCATAATGCTGATGTCCGGCAGGGCACTCGCCTGGGCAACGGTGGTGTGGGAGCAACAGTCCACCATCTGAGTCAGTCTGGAGGAGTTTGTGGCGGAAGTTCGGAAGGTGTTTGATTCTCCGTTGTCCGGGAGAGAGGCTGCTTGTAAACTGCTCCAACTATGTCAAGACACCTGTAGTGTGGCACGCAGTGGATTTTCGCACTTTGGCAGCTGAGATTGCCTGGAACCCAGAAGCATTGTTCGACATGTTCCTTCACGGATTATCGGAGGTGATCAAAGATGAGCTCGCAGCCTGGGAGCTGCGGGAGTCAAGGGACCTTGACTCCCTCATAGCCTTGACCATCCGGATCGATGGGCGGCTTCGAGAACGTAGGAGGCAGAGGGAATCGGTCACCCTCGTTCACCCTCAATTCCCACCTCACCTCCGAATCCCGATGACCCCCGAAGTCTACATGTCCTAGTGAACCCAACGTCACCCGAGTTCTCTCGGGAATCACAGAGGGCTGCCGACTCGCCTCCTTTTGAGTCCATGCACCTGGGCAGGGCTAGATTGACGGTTTACGTCAACTCCACACCCAGAGCTGTCTATATTGTGGAGCTACGGGACATTTCGTAGCTACCTGCCCATAAAAAACCCAGGCTCATTAAGAAGGGGCTTGTACTCTGGTGGGCCATATGGATAAC
Organism: Salmo trutta; assembly: GCF_901001165.1. NCBI lineage: Eukaryota > Metazoa > Chordata > Actinopteri > Salmoniformes > Salmonidae > Salmo > Salmo trutta. The sequence goes on along the minus strand of NC_042990.1, from coordinate 19,859,075 downwards.
TTTCCTCTCCCCTTACTCGCACCCCTTTCCATGCCATCCTGCTGTGGGGGAACCAGACAAAATCTCTCCGGGTACTCATTGAATTTTTGGGCGCTACCCTGGCATCCGAGCTGGGCATCCCCACTCAGCCCCTCTCCATTACCATGGATGTTAGAGCGCTGGATGGGCCGGGTCACTCACAATACCACTCCCATCAACCTACGAGTGTCAGGGAACCACAGCGAGGCAAACCCATTTATGCTGATTAAGTCTCCTCAGGCTCCCATGATGTTGGGATTATCTTGGCTCCAGCGACACAATCCCATCATAGACTGGAATGCTGGTGCCATTATGGGCTGGAGCCCGTTTTCTGAAGTCAGCACAGCCTGCTCCAGGACGTCTTCCTGTGGGCTCGGAAGTTGCCCCGGACCTCTCCGCCATTCCCACGGAGAACCAGGACCTCTGGGAGGTTTTCAGTAAGGCCCAGGCCACTTCACTTCCTCTGCACCGACACTAAGACTGTGGGATCAATCTTCTTCCAGGCACCCACATCACCCGGGGATGACTGTACTCTCTGTCGGGTCCGGAGACCAAGGCTATGGAGACTTACATTCAGGACTCCCTTGTTGCAGGGTGTATCAATCCTTCTGCCTCCCACTGCCGGCGCAAGGTTCTTCTTTGTAGAGAAGAAGGACAAAACCCTGTGGCCGTGCATCGACTACCGGTGCCTTAATGACATCACGGTGAAGAACCGCTACCCGCTGCCACTCATCAACTCGGCTTTCAAGCCGCTCCAGGGGGCCACCGTTTTCTCCAAGTTGGACCTGCGGAACTCCTACCATCTGTGCGGATACGGGAAGGGGACGAGTGGCAGACACGGCCAGGGGCCACTACGGCCAGCGGCCACTACGAATACCTGGTCATGCCATTTGGACTTACCAACGCCCCTGCTGTGTTCCAGGCCCTGGTTAATGTTCTCCGCAACATGTTGAACCGGTTCATTTTCATCTACCTTGATGACATCCTCGTTTTCTCCCACTCAGCCAAAGAACACGTGCTCCACGTCCGACAGGTGCTCCACGTCCGACAGGTCCTCCAGCGCCTCCTGGAGTACCAGCTTTTTGTGAAAGTGGAGAAATGCGAATTCCATTACTCCACCGTCCCCTTTCTTAGTTGCATCATCGCTGCAGGGAATGTACAGATGGATCCTGGGAAGGTGAGAGCGGTAGTGGATTGGCCCCAGCGTACATCCAGAGTGCGCTGTCATGCCGCTATAGATCCGCGGTTACACCCTCAGACCCCGAGACCATCCTTCCCACCTCATGTCTGGTGTCAGCCAATCAAGACCTGGAAATGACTCTTCGCTGCCTTGTCTCCGCCAAATCCACCACCTGGAGCCAGCAACTCGTGTGGATGGAATACGCCCGCAACACCCTCCCAACCCTTGCCACTGGGCTCTCGTCTTTCAAGTGTTCCCTGGAGTATCATAACCCGCTCTTCCCTGAGCAAGAGGAAGAGGTTGGCATACCCTCGGCCCAGATGTTTGTCTGCCGCTGTCACCGTACCTGGAAGAGAGACCGGTCGGCTCTTCTCAAGACCACCTCCAGGTATCGACAACAAGCAGAATGTCACTGGACCCCAGCTCCCCAGTATCTTCTCGGGCATAGGGTATGGCTCTCCACTCGTGACCTGCCCTTCCGGGTGGATTCCCGCAAACTTCTCCCCGCTTTATTGGGCCTTTCCCAATCTCCAAGATCATTAGCCCCTCTGCTGTTCGTCTTCTGTTGCGCTGTAGCCTTCGTATTCATCCCAGTTTCCGTGTGTCTAGGATTAAACCTATGTCTCACAGCCCTTTGTCTCCTGTTTCCAGCGGCAGGTCTTGCTCTTCATTGTAATCAGAGGGCTGAAAGTACTATGCAGTCTCTCTTGGTTAGGAGTTGAGGAGAGACTGACTGCATCCCTTCTTATTTGTATAAGCAACATTGTATTAAAAAATTCCAAATTGTTTGCATAGTCAACTTACACACAGCTCTGACACACACACTTACCCCACCAGACATACCCACAGGGGTCTTTTCGCAGTCCCCAAATTGTAAAGCGTACAGTATTATATAGAGACATTATTGCATGGTACTCCGTTCCATCTCATATTTCTCAAGTGAACAGCAAACCTGGTTTCCAAATACCAGATAAAGCAACACCTCACGGCACAACACCTCTCCTCTATTTGACCTTGATAGTTTGTGTGTATGTATTGATATGTAGGCTACATTTACATTTATGTAGTTCTGTCCTTGAGCTGTTGTCTATTAATGTTTTGTATTGTGTCATGTTTCATGTTTTGTGTGGACCCCAGGAAGAGTAGCTGCTGCTTTTGCAACAGCTAATGAGATCCTAATAAAATGCTAAAAATACATGTGTTGTGAGATGTTCACACTTATGTCACTGGTCATCATATTAGTCAAAGAGCCCTGGTTTGAAGGGCAGATCGGAGGTTCTGTCCTCTCTAGTACCACCCAAGATATCTTCAAGGACCCATTCTCCTTCCTCCTGAGCTGCAGGGAAAACCTCAAACCTGGGGGATTGAACACAAATGGAGAAATTGTTGGCCTTGTAGATGGAAATGCCTCTATAGCAGCTGTCTCATTGAAATGGCAGCAGCAAAGTGATGTTCGCACACACACTCTCTCATTTGTCATTATCGCTTGCCCGGTCTCTCTCTCTCTCTCTCTCTCTCTCTCTCTCTCTCTCTCTCTCTCTCTCTCTCTCTCTCAATATTTTTCCTTTTCTCAGAATTTCTTCTTCACATTACTCCTTTCATTTGGTCCTCTTCTTCTCCTTCCTGTGTTCCCTCCTCCGCTCTGACGATCAGCTCCACTGTCTTTAGATACCAGCTGTAATAATAACACATTGATCTATGGAAGACAGAGCTCCACACTACCACTCTGTATTACATTGTTGAGCACCAAGGCCTACACCCTCACTTACACCCCCTTCTATAGCACTCATTCATCCCGTTGAACAGACCCTATACTTTCCTTGTGAAGCAGATGTTACATGGGAATCAAGTATTTACGTGAAAAGGTCAAGGAATGCATTTGCTCTATTGTTGACATTGTTGTCAGGGCTCACCCCAGTCTTTAAAAGTATGCACAAATTGCAGAGTGTGGCTTTAAAACACAAACAGGTATTAATCCTTGCAGTCTGTCCCACATCTATAATTCACTGGTGACGTATAATTCCCTGCCTCATTTCTAAAATCAAAGGGAATAAGATTTTAAAAACTGTGGATGGGCAGAGAATGTTTCAGAAACTGACTTGGTGGTGCAGAGAATGTCAATCAGAAATATGTTGTGTTTTCATTCTGATTTATTTAGTCCTAAAGTAAACATGTCGCACCACTCATTATAGCAACAGGATACGACCCTGTATACCCTCATCACGCTAAATGTATATACTGTAGATATATTATATAGATATGCACTTTTACAACTCTTGTGTAGCTCTGTTGGTAAGAGTGTGGTGCAAGGTTGTGGGTTCAATTAGCCTGCCACAGGAATCACATACTATACATGTGTAAAAGTATCTTTGAATGAAGGCAACTAAGAGGCATATTGTTAATAGGCTACAGTCTGATCTTTAAGAGTGTGCATTTTTCTCAGTGGGCATATGAAAACAAATACCATATTTCAAATACAACTGAAGTCAATAAACATACTGTATGACTTAGCAGTGAAAGCTCATCCTACAGATCAAACCAGGTGGCAGATGAAAATTTCAGAAAATCAAATCAGTGTTTCAAGTGATTCATGCAGCACTCTTTGTAATACATGTACACTAATTCTACACTGGATGATGTCAAGGAGATGATTGCTTTTCTAGTATTGTTTTCATCTGCTCTTCTCCTCTCTTCTCTCCGACCTCCCTCATTCCCTCGCTCAAGGATTCTTCTGTTTTTAATGGCCCATTAACTCTCCGTCTATATCTCCCCTGACTCCTTATTTGTTCCCTCTGTTCCTGCCATCTCACTCCTCTGTTCTCAAAGGACAACGCTTCACAACAAAAACAGTGGCACTTGCACTTTTGGGAGGGAAGAGAAAAGTTGTATCTATAGTTTTTTGTTGGGGAATATGCTGAGAAGAACTTTGGATTCCATAGAACATTATGCTATTGTCCATTCCACATTATACATACAGTATGTACACAAACCATACATTGATGTACCAGAATCAGACCACACTTGTTTGCTTATCAGTTGATGAGGCAAAGTCTAGACGACATGGACTGTAGTTGAAACTACTGCCAATAACTTGGCATTCTGCACAGTGCATTCCTCATTTCCCATTTTTTGTTACTTTTTCCAACAGAGTCCTGTCCGTAACCTTGAATAAGCTTATACGGTATATAATGTCAACACAAGCCAACAGGCCTAATCCGGTGAAATGCAATTCTCCCCCATCGCCATGTTTGACGAGAAAGCACAAGCAGACACCATCAACGGGTGATTAATGAATCTCCTATTCCATCATCAACCACAAGTCATGCACTGCCATTCTACTGAGTCCTTGGTTATCATGAATACCCATTGGCAGTGACTGATATGGACTTTGAGAGAGAAGCTGAGCAGCCTCCATCATTAAATGGGAATATTTTTTTACATTCTTATCCAGAGCAATTTACAGGACCAATTAGGGTTAAGTAACTTGCTCGAGGGCACAGTGAAAGATTTTAAACCTAGTCTGCTTGGTGATTCGAACCAGCAACCTTTTGGTTACTGGCCCAACGCTCTTAACCGCCCCATTTTAATTGGGCATCAGCCAGGGTTATTTATGAGAGTAAACACATGCACAAATGCACACACAAGCGTTATTAATGAATGTAAACACAGCCTTCTTCCCCTTAATGATGACTTGAAGAGTGCCCTTAAATAGAAACAACTAATTAGTATTAATCATCTTTTTTCTTATTTTCCCCTACCACTTTCTCCGTTTCGTCTCTCTTTAGCCGACAGCGGCCACATCTGGTAGCTGGCAATCCAAGCCTGTCTCACGTTATTGATAGGCACACACCGTGTTGTGTCATTGTTTAATTAATGACGCTGCAGCAGTGCAACACACACACACACACACACACACACACACACACACACACACACACACACACACACACACACACACACAGGATGTGTTAGGATGATATCTATGAGGGTGCCAGTGTTTGCGGCTTTGGGGTTGTACCTGGTGGGTTCATTAATAATTTGTGTGAGATTGAGGGCATCAAGCTTGGATTGTAAGATGGCTGGGGTGTTAAGCATGTCCCAGTTTATGTCACCTAGTAGCACGAGTTTTGAAGATAGATGGGGGGCAATCAGTTCACATATGGTGTCCAGAGCACAGCTAGGGGCCGAGGGGGGTCTATAGCAGGCGGCGACGGTGAGAGACTTGTTTTTTGAGAGGTGGATTTTTAAAAGTAGAAGTTCAAATTGTTTGGGTACAGACCTGGATAGCAGGACAGAGCTCTGCAGGCTATCTCTGCAGTAGATTGCAACACCGCCCGCTTTGGTCATTCTATCTTGTCTGAAAACGTTGTAGTTAGGGATGAAGATTTCAGAGTTTTTGGTGGACTTCCTAAGCCAAGATTCAGACACAGCTAGGACATCCGGGTTGGCAGAGTGTGCTAAAGCAGTGAATAAAACAAACTTAGGGAGGAGGCTTCTAATGTTAACATGCATGAAACCAAGGCTATTACGGTTACAGAAGTCATCAAAAGAGAGCGCCTGGGGAGTAGGAGTGGAGCCAGGCACTGCAGGGCCTGGATTCACCTCTACATCCCCAGAGGAGCAGAGAAGAATGAGTATGAGGGTACGGCTAAAAGCTATAAGAATTGGTCGTCTGTGACGTCCAGAATAGAGAGAAAATGGAGCAGGTTTCTGGGGGCGATAAAATTGCTTCAAGGTATAATGTACAGACAAAGGTATGGTGGGATGTGAATACAGAGGAGGTAAACCTAGGCATTTAGTGATGATGAGAGAGATATTGTCTCTCGAAACATCATTGAAACCAAAAGATGTCATAGCATGTGTGGGTGGAGGAACTGAGAGGTTGGATAAGGTATAATGAGCAGGGCTAGAGGCTCTACAGTGAAATAAGCCAATAAACACTAACCAGAACAGCAATGGACATTGCATATTGACATTAAGGAGAGGCATGCTTAGCCTAGTGATCAAAGGGTCCAGTGAGATTCAGACAGCTAGCCGGGCCATAGGTAGCAAGCTGCTGGAAGATGGAGGGAGGTCTGTTTTTAGCCACCTCATGCGTTTCCGTCTGTGGGTTAGTGGGGTTCCGTGTGGAAGGGGGGACCAGTCCAAGTTGGCAAAATAGTTAGTTATAGTGGCCCAAGAAAAGTGTCCGATAGACCTATTCAGATCGCAGCCGGTAAGACAGCTAACGATTAGTGGGCCGCAGATGGGCGATCAGGTTACATCGCGACGGAGGGGCCAGTTGGATAACTCCCTCGGGCAGATTACGTCAGCGGTCCAGTCGTGAAGGCCCGATGGGGCTCCACATCGGCAGTAAAACGGGTCAGGATAGGTGATTGTAGCCCAGGAGACACTTCAGCTGGCTAGCTCAGGAAAAGCCCACGAGTGGCTGACGGAACTCTTCAGCTGGCTAGCTCCGGAATAATGTGTGTTAATTCCGGGACCGACGTTGCCAATAGTCACTCAGGTAGCAGCTAGTTAGCTGCAAGATCCAGCTGTAAATGTCCAGAGCCTGCGGTAGAAATCGGAGAAAGGAGAGAGAATAGGTCCGGTATGCCCTGGTCTGAGTCGCGCTGTACAAAAACTGCCGATAGCTTATCGAGCTAATGGATAGCTGAGGACAGCTAACCGTGGCTAGCTGAACTCCAACGTTAGCCAGTGAAAATGGCTAACCTCTGGCTAGCTTCTGTTGTGGATTTCAGATTTGAGGTAAATAATACTTTATTTTTTAAATTGGTGAGGCGGGTTGCAGGAGAGTGCTTTGAGGTTGAGTTTTAAGAAGAAAAAATGTAAAAAGATATGCGAAGAAAAATATGTAAATATATTTATATACATGGGACATGACAAGAGGAGGGTAAAGGACATCTGAACTGCTACGCCATCTTGGATTTAACAGTTGTGGCACCCCAGGCTGTAGTGGCGCCTCAGCACTGCAGTGCCGTGCTGTTGACAGCTGCGCCATCCAGGACTCCCTTTATTATTTTCTAAATTCTTCAAGCTCTGTCAACTTGGTTGTTGATCATTGCTAGACAACCATTTTCAGTTCTTGACATAGATTTTCAAGCAGATTTAAGTCAAAACTGGAACTTGGTCACTCAGGAACATTCACTGTCATCTTGGTAAGCAACTCCAGTGTAGATGTAGCCTTGTGTTTTAGATTATTGTCCTGCTGAAATGTGAGTTAATCTCCCAGTGTCTGGTAGAAAGCAGACTGAACCAGGTTATCCTCTCGGATTTTGCCTGTGCTTAGCTCCTTTACGTTTATTGTTTTATCCTGAAAACTCCCCAGTCCTTAATGATTACACGCATACCCATAACATGGTGCAACCACCACTATGCTTGAAAATATCAAGAGTGGTACTCAGTAATGTGTTGTATTGGATTTGCCCCAAAGACAACATTTTGTATTTAGGACAAAAGGTGATTTGCTTTGCCATATTTTTACCATTACTACTTTAGTGCCTTGTTACAAACAGGATGCATGTTTTGGAATATTTTTATTCTGTTCAGGCTTCCTTCTTTTCACTCTGTCAATTAGGTTAGTATTGTGGAGGAATTAGAAAGTTGTTGATCCATTCTCAGTTTTCTCCTATAGCAGCCATTAAACTCTGTAACTGTTTTAAAGTCACCATTTGTCATGGGCGTCGTAAGGAGTGGACCAAAATGCAGCGGGTATATTGATCATCTTCTTTAGTTTATTAAAGAGAAGACACTTAAACAAAACAAATGACGAAAACAGTCCAGTAAGGTGCACAGACTATACTAGGAACAACCACCCACAAACACAAGTGAAAAACGAACACACTTAAATATGGCCTCCAATTAGAGACAATGACAACCAGTTGCCTCTAGTTGGAGGTCATTGAAAAAACCAACATAGAAATAGAAAATATAGAACATAAATCAAAAACCCCGGATCACACAAAACAAACACCCCCTGCCACGCCCTGACCAAACTACAATAACAAATAACCCCTTTTACTGGTCAGGACGTGACAGTACCCCCCCCCCCCCCCCCCCCAAAGGTGCAGACCCCGAATGCACCTCAAAACAAAAACCCCACAAAACTTGACCCCAAACTAAAAGGGAGAGAAGGGAGGGTGGCCACCGTCAACGACAGCTCCCATGCTACACCCCCCCCCCCCAATCCTCCAACTATGGAGGTGGCTCTGGCTCCGGCCTTAGTCCCCATTCTAACCTGCCCACCCCTGCTGAAGGCTCAGGGCTGTAGACCACTGCTGAAGGCTCTGGGCTGAGGTGCGTCGCTGGAGACCTCGGGCTGAGGTGCGTCGCTGGAGACCTCGGGCTGAGGTGCTTCGCTGGAGACCTCGGGCTGAGGTGCGTCGCCGGAGACCTCGGGCTGAGGTGCATCGCTGGAGACCTCGGGCTGAGGTGCGTCACTGGAGACCTCGGGCTGAGGAGCGTCTCTGCAGGCTCCGGACTGTGGGCCGTCTCTGCAGGCTCCGGACTGTGGGCCGTCTCTGACGGCTCCGGACTGTGGGCCGTCTCTGACGGCTCCGGACTGTGGGCCGTCTCTGACGGCTCCGGACTGTGGGCCGTCTCTGCAGGCTCCGGACTGTGGGCCGTCTCTGCAGGCTCCGGACTGTAGGCCGTCTCTGCAGGCTCCGGACTGTAGGCCATCTCTGCCGGTTCCGGACTGTAGGCCGTCTCTGTCGGTTCCGGACTGAAGGACATCGCCGGAAGCACTGGACGGGGAACTGTCGCCGGAAGCTCTGAACGGGTAACTGTCGCCGGAAGCTCTGGACGGGGAACTGTCACCGGAAGCTCTGGATGGGGAACTGTCGCCGGAAGCTCTGGACGGGGAACTGTCGCCGGAAGCTCTGGACTGGGACTGCGCACTGAAGGCCTAATGCGTGGGGCTGGCTTAGGAGGTGCCAGACTAGTAACCCGCACCACAGGGCTAGTGCGAGGAGCAGGAACAGGACGTACTGGACTGGGCCGACGCACTAGAGACCTGATGCGTGGAGCTGGCTTTGGAGGCGCCAGAACAGTAACACACACCACAGGGCTAGTGCGAGGAGCAGGAACAGGATATACTGGGTCTTGAAGACGCACTGGAGGTCTGGAGCGCACAGCCTGCACAACCCGTCCTGGCTGAGTTGTCACTGTAGCTCTGCACGGGTGGAGTGCTGTCACAGGGCGAACTGGGCTGTGCTGAGGAATGATGGCTGCCGTGCGTAGAGCAGGCGCAGGGTAGCCTGGGCCTAGGAGACGCACTGGTGGCCAGATATGCTGAGCAGGCATACTCCTTCCTGGCTGGATGCCCACTCTAGCACGGCACTTGTTGGGGGCTGGTATCGACCGCACCAGACTGTGCAAGCGGATGGGCGAGACCGTGCGCACTTCCGCATAGCACGGTGCTCTCCACGCTAAACGCTCCCCATAATAAGCACGGGGAGTTGGCTTAGGGCTCACCCCTGGCCCAGCCAAACTACCCGTGTGCCCCCCCCCCCCAAAGTTTTTTTGGGGGGGCTGCCTCCTCTCCTCCTGAAATAATCGAAACCTCTTTTGGAGACCACCACATGGTGGCGCTTTTTTTCAATAATGATAATAATAATATAATTGCATCCCATGACATTGCTTCTCATCAAAACACTTTCTGAAAACAACATCCCATGTTCTCTGAAAAACAATCCTAGAAAGCTGTTGCACATTTTCTGTCTAGACACTGGTGTTTGGTTAATCAGTAAATCACAGCAAGGCTACAAAATGGCAGAAACAACAGCCACACACACACAGTGTAAACTGTGAGGATGTTAGTCTGATTTATTGTGTAGTTGTGTACTCTGTTTCCCCCACTGAGTTTGTCAAAGGACTTATTCCACCATGGGGCCCATCCCTTCTAGTAATTTCTAGCCTTAATCTTCTGCTTACAGAAAGACTTCTAAACATAATTTTGGCCCACTGGGAAACAGTTCTTGGTTGACTTTTAATGATTTATGCAAAAACCAACAATTCAATACCCTGACATACTATCATGTTTTAGGGAAGACCCAGATGCAGACAGTGTCAAAGTAACGAACGTGTATTCCTAGAACAGGAGGCAGGCAAAACGACAGGTCAAGGGAAGGCAGAGGTCAGTAATCCAGAGTCCAAAAAGGTACAGAACGGCAGGCAGTCTCAGGGTCAGGGCAGGCAGAATTGTCAAAACAGGGAAAACTAGAAAACAGGAACTATAGAAAAGACAGGGACAAGGGGAAAACGCTGGTTAGCTTGATGTACAAAATGAACTGGCAAGAGACAAACAGAGAACACGGGTATTGTCACGTCCTGACCCTTGTAAGATGGCATTTTCTATAGTAGAGTAGGTCAGGGTGTGACAGGGGGTGTTTTGGGGTGGTTTTCTTGTTATCTGTTTCTATGTTGTTTTTCTAGGTTTCCATTTCTATGTTGGGGTTGTTGGGATGATCTCCAATTAGAGGCAGCCGGTTCTCGTTGTCTCTAATTGGAGATCACATTTAGGAAGGGGGTTTTTCCATTTGTGGTTGTGGGTTGTAATTTTTTTTCCCGATAACTATCCACGGTCTGGTGATACAGAAGCGGAGGGATCTGCGGGCGGAACTGGGGTTACGCCCTGAACCAGAGCCACCTCCGCTGCTGGAGGATCGGAGGGATAGTAAGGTTCTGGGTTTAGCACGAGAGCTGCCATAGACATATCCCTACCCTCCCTTTGTGTTTTGTGGTTGTTTTGTTGGGGTTTTTTGTTTGCATTCGGAGTCTGCACCATTGGGGGGGGGGTACTGTCACGTCCTGACCCTTGTAAGATGTCATTTTCTATAGTAGAGTAGGTCAGGGCGTGACAGGGGGTGTTTTTGGGTGGTTTTCTTGTTATCTGTTTCTATGTTGTTTTTCTAGGTTTCTATTTCTATATTGGGGTTGTTGGGATGATCTCCAATTAGAGGCAGCCGGTTCTCATTGTCTCTAATTGGAGATCATATTTAGGTAGGGGGTTTTTCCATTTGTGGTTGTGGGTTGTTAATTTTTGAGTAGCGTGTTTTCTCTCTGCGTCACGGTTTGTTGTTTTGTTCTTTCAAGTTTTGGTGTATTGCAAACGTTTCACGGAATAAATAAATATGTGGAACTACAACCATGCTGCGCGTTGGTCCGATCCTTTGAACAGCCGTGACAGGTATAAATACACAGGGGATAATGAGGGGAGATGGGAGACACTTGGTTGGTGGTGGAAACAAGCACAAAGACAGGTGAAACAGATCAGGGTGTGACATACTGCAATGTCACTCGGTCAATGTTGCACAATCATACAGTAGTTATTGATAACCTTTCCTGTGGATCAGAAGTGGCCGCCCACCTCTAATGTAACAGCATCGGGAGCACCCCAACTAACAATTCTAGGGAGAGAGAACATTTTTGTAATGTTACCTGTAATGTTCCCCTAATGTTTGAGTGTCCAATTTTTCATTAGTTAGGGGAACATTCTACCTACAGTTGAAGTCAGAAGTTTACATACACCTTAGCTAAATACATTTAAACTCAGTTTTTCAAAACTCCTGACATTTAATCCTTGTAGAAATTCCCTATCTTAGGTCAGTTAGGATCACCACTTTATTTTAAGAATGTGAAATCTCAGAATAATAGTAGAGAGAATGATTTATTCAGCTTTCATTTCTTTCATCACATTCCCAGTGTGTCAGAAGATTACATACACTCAATTAGTATATTTGTAGCAATGCCTTTAAATTGTTTAACTTGGGTCAAACATTTTGGGTAGCCTTCCATAAGCTTCCCACAATAAGTTGGGAGAATTTTGGCCCATTCCTCCTGACAGAGCTGGTGTAACTGAGTCAGGTTTGTAGGCCTCCTTGCTCGCACACGCTTTTTCAGTTCTGCCCACAAATTTTCTATGGAATTGAGGTCAGGGCTTTGTGACGGCCACTCCAATATTTTGAATTTGTTGTCCTTAAGCCATTTTGCCACAACTTTGGAAGTATGCTTGGAGTCATTGTCCATTGGAAGACCCATTTGCGACCAAGCTTGAACTTCCTGACTGATGTCTTGAGATGTTGCTTCAATATATCCACATAATTTTTCTCCCTCATGATGCCATCTATTTTGTGAAGTGCACCAGTCCCTCCTGCAGCAAAGCACCCCAACAACATGATGCTGCCACCCCGGTGCTTCACGGTTGGGATGGTGTTCTTCGGCTTGCAAGCCTCCCCCTTTTTCCTCCAAACATAACGATGGTCATTATGACCAGAGGACATTTCTCCATGTGCAGTTGCAAACCGTAGTCTGACTTTTTTATGGCGGTTTGGAGCAGTGGCTTCTTCCTTAATGAGCGGCCTATCAGATTATGTCGATATAGGACTCGTTTTACTGTGGATATAGATACTTTTGTACCTGTTTCCTCCAGCATCTTCACACGGTCCTTTGCTGTTTTTCTGGGATTGATTTGCATTTATTGCACCTAAGTACGTTAATCTCTATGAGACAGAATGCATTTCCTTCCTGAGCCGTATGACGGCTGTGTGGTCCCATGGTGTTTATACTTGTGTACTATTGTTTGTACAGATGAACGTGGTACCGTCAGGCGTTTGGAAATTGCTCACAAAGATGAACCAGACTTGTGGAGGTCTAACATTTTTGGCTGATTTCTTTTGATTTTCCCATGATGTCAAGCAAAGAGGCACGGAGCTTGAAGCTAGGCCTTGAAATACATCCACAGGTACACCTCCAATTGACTCAAATTATGTCAATTAGCCTATCAGAAGTTTCTAAAGCCATTACATCATTTTCTGGAATTTTCCAAGATTTTTAAAGGCACAGTCAACTTAGTGTATGTAAACTTCTGACCCACTCGAATTGTGATACAGTGAATTGTGAAATAATCTGTCTAAACAATTGTTGGAAAAAGTACTTGTGTCACGCACAAAGTAGATGTCCTAACCGACTTGCCAAAACTATAGTTTGTTAACAAGAAATGTGTGGAGTGGTTGAAAAACGAGTTTTAATGACTCCAACCTAAGTGTATGTAAACTTCCGACTTCAACTGTACGTTCGAGACCCACTAGGGGAGTCACCCTACATCACATTCTTAGCAATATTTGTTCATGGCATTATTTGGAAACAGTTACAACACACTTATCTGATCTAATTAAAATTAGTTTCTCATTGAAAGATGGAAATCTGTTGTATTACCCCTTGAGCACGAATTATGACGAATTATCACAATTGTACTACCTCTCATAAGATATCAGTATTTATTAATTCAATATAGCTGAGCGTCTCTCCATTGTCATCTTGGAATCCACGCCACATACCAAATATATAATTAATTTAAAAGTTCCAAAATGGATGTAGCAACTACACATAGCACCTTTAAAATATTGTGAGTTCTGTGATTTTTCCTGTGTTATTCTCTTACTATTGTCTGTTTTTCCACATTAAAACTCTGTGTTGTGTATTGCTTTTGTATAACTGGCATTATTATTGTTTAAATGGCAAATGTGAGAAAATACAGAGATGCTACTGTAAATATATACATTTCTGATATTCTGAGAATATGGCAACCATGTTCTGGGTATGTTTCTGTCACAAGCAACATTACCACCTAGGCCATGTTTCAGACTAAAAATAAGGAATGTTACAGATAGAAATGCAATGGCAAGAGCTGATGATGAGATGATCAGCTATCTAGAATTCTACTGATTCCCATCTTTCAATGACAAATTAATGTTAATTACACTATATTTTCAAAAGTATTCAGACATCCCTTCAAATTAGTGGATTTGGCTATTTCAGCCACAACTGTTGCTGACAGGTGTCTAAAATCGAGCACACGTCCAAGCAATCTCCATAGACAAACATTGTCAGTAGAATGGCCCGTACTGAAGAGCTCATAGGATGCCACCTTTCCTACAAGTCAATTCAAATTGTTGCCCTGCGAGAGCTGCCCCGGTCAACTGTAAGTGCTGTTATTGTGAAGTGGAAATGTCTAAAAGCAACAACGGCTCAGCCACGAAGTGGTAGGCCACACAAGCCCACAGAACGGGATCGCTGAGTGCTGAAGTGCGTAACGTGTAAATATTGTTTGTCTTCTGTTGCAACACTCACTACCAAGTTCAAAACTGCCTCTGGAAGCAACATCAGCACAACAACTGTTCTTCGGGAGCTTCATGAAATGGGTTTCCATGGCCGAGCACACAAGCCAAAGATCCCTATTCTCAATGCCACGCGTCGGCTGGAGTAGTGTAAAGCTCACCGCCATTGGACTCTGGAGCAGTTGAAACACGTTCTCTGGAGTAATGAATCACGCTTCACACTCTGGCAGTTCAACGGACTAAACTGGGTTTGGTGAATGCCAGGAGAACACTACCAGCCCAAATGCATAGTGCCAGCTGTAAAATTTGGTGAAGTGGAATAATGGTCTTGGGCTGTTTTTCATGGTTAAGGCTAGGCGCCTTTGTTCCAGTAAAGGGAAATCTTAACGCTACAGCATACAATGACATTCTAGACGATTCTGTGCTTTTAACTTTGTGGCAACATTTTGGGGAAGGCCCTTTCCTGTTTCAGCATGACAATGCCCCCGTGCACAAAGCGAAGTCCATACAGAAATAGTTTGTGGAGATCGGTGTGGAAGAACTTGACAGGCCTGCACAGAGGCCTGACCTCAACCCCATTGAACACCTTTGGGATGAATTGGAACGCCGACTGCGAGCCAGGCCTAATCGTCCAACATCAGTGCCCGACCTCATTAACGCTCTTGTGGCTGAATGGAAGAAAGTCCCCGCATCAAGTTTCCAACATATAGTGGAAAGCCTTCCCAGAAGAGTGAAGGCTGTTATAGCAGCAAATGGGGGACCAACTCCATATTAATGCACATGATTTTGGAATGAGATGTTTGACAGATGTTTACATACCTTTGGTCATGTAGTGTAGATCAGATAGGTGTTATAACAATTGCACAATAATGTCGGAATTTTACATACACTTAGGTTGGAGTCAATTAAACTCATTTTTCAACCACTCCACAAATGTCTTGTTAACAAACTATGGTTTTCGCAAGTCGCTTAGGACATCTGCTTTGTGCATGACACAAGTAATTATTCCAACAATTGTTTACAGACAGATTATTTCACTTAAAATTCACTGTAGCACAATTCAATTGAATCAGAAGTTTACATACAATAAGTTGACTGTGCCTTTAAACATCACTTGAGTCAATTGGAGGTGTACCTGTGGATATATTTCAAGGCCTACCTTCAAACTCACTACCTCTTTGCTTGACATCATGGGAAAATCAAAAGAAATCAGCCAAGACCTCAGAAAAAAACTGTAGACCACTAGTCTGGTTCATCCTTGTGAGCAATTTCCAAACGCCTGAAGGTACCACGTTCATCTGTACAAACAATAGCACACAAGTATAGTACACTCGAGGTACACTCAAGAAAATATTTGATCATAGTGATTCAGGAGTATCATTATAACAGATTAATATGCCCCACCAACATTAGACAACTACACAGCAAGGCTTTAAATTACATAACATTTGTCAATCAAATCAATGATGATAGAATAGTCAGATTAACTGATACCTTACATGGACATGGTGGCATAGCAGGATGGTTGGAGTATCGGGAACCAAGGGGTTGTGAGATAAAATCCCAGGTGAGGACCTGTTGAATCATAATAATTAATTAATTGAACATGCACGATATATTCATGTATGTCAAATATGTCAGTTGAAAACACTAAAAGCATTTTGTGTGAGTATTGCCAACAAAGAGCAGTGAATGCATCAGTGGTTCCTTTTCTTTTGTTGTTGCTATAGGCTACCAAGTGCTAACAGTCAATATTTAAATTGTCACACCCTGATCTGTTTCACGTCTTTGTGCTCGTCTCCACCCCCTCCAGGTGTTGCCCATCTTCCTCATTATCCCCAGTGTATATATACCTGTGTTCTCTGCTTGTCTGTTTTCAGTTCGTCTTGTCTTGTCAGGTCTTAACAGGGTGTTTTCCCGTCTCCCTGCTTTCTCAAGTTCTGTATCCTAGTTTCCCCGGTTCTGTACCTGCCTGACTCTGACCCGTTTCCGAACTTCTGCCTGTCCTGACCCCGAGCCTGCCTGCTGTTCTGTACCTTATTGACTATACCCTGGATTATGGACTTCTGCCTGCCTATGACCTGGCTTTTTCCTGCCCCCTGTTTGGGTTAATAAACATCTGTGACTCTAGCTGTCTGAATCTGGGTCTTATACTGAGTTCTGATAGTACAAACTGGCCATGACTGACCCAGCAGACTCAGACCAACTCCACAATTCTGTCTACCTGCAAGGAGCCACCATTGTAAGACACGAGGAGTTACTGAAATATCTTATGGAGGGACTCCATACCCTGGCAGAATGCCATGACCAGGCGTTCGATACATTGCTGGAGAATTTCAGTGGATTCCCCACTGGGCAGCAGGTCACACCTGTAATCTCCCAACCTACCCCATTGTCCGAGAACCCTGCTTACCTCCTCCGGAGCGCTACGCTGGAGATTCCGGGACCTGCCGGGCTCTTCTCTCCCAGTGCTCCCTCATTTCCGAGCTGCAGCTTTCTTTGTTCCGCTCGGACTGCTCTAGGATAGCTTTCATCATAATGCTGATGTCCGGCAGGGCACTCGCCTGGGCAACGGTGGTGTGGGAGCAACAGTCCACCATCTGAGTCAGTCTGGAGGAGTTTGTGGCGGAAGTTCGGAAGGTGTTTGATTCTCCGTTGTCCGGGAGAGAGGCTGCTTGTAAACTGCTCCAACTATGTCAAGACACCTGTAGTGTGGCACGCAGTGGATTTTCGCACTTTGGCAGCTGAGATTGCCTGGAACCCAGAAGCATTGTTCGACATGTTCCTTCACGGATTATCGGAGGTGATCAAAGATGAGCTCGCAGCCTGGGAGCTGCGGGAGTCAAGGGACCTTGACTCCCTCATAGCCTTGACCATCCGGATCGATGGGCGGCTTCGAGAACGTAGGAGGCAGAGGGAATCGGTCACCCTCGTTCACCCTCAATTCCCACCTCACCTCCGAATCCCGATGACCCCCGAAGTCTACATGTCCTAGTGAACCCAACGTCACCCGAGTTCTCTCGGGAATCACAGAGGGCTGCCGACTCGCCTCCTTTTGAGTCCATGCACCTGGGCAGGGCTAGATTGACGGTTTACGTCAACTCCACACCCAGAGCTGTCTATATTGTGGAGCTACGGGACATTTCGTAGCTACCTGCCCATAAAAAACCCAGGCTCATTAAGAAGGGGCTTGTACTCTGGTGGGCCATATGGATAACTTTCCTCTCCCCTTACTCGCACCCCTTTCCATGCCATCCTGCTGTGGGGGAACCAGACAAAATCTCTCCGGGTACTCATTGAATTTTTGGGCGCTACCCTGGCATCCGAGCTGGGCATCCCCACTCAGCCCCTCTCCATTACCATGGATGTTAGAGCGCTGGATGGGCCGGGTCACTCACAATACCACTCCCATCAACCTACGAGTGTCAGGGAACCACAGCGAGGCAAACCCATTTATGCTGATTAAGTCTCCTCAGGCTCCCATGATGTTGGGATTATCTTGGCTCCAGCGACACAATCCCATCATAGACTGGAATGCTGGTGCCATTATGGGCTGGAGCCCGTTTTCTGAAGTCAGCACAGCCTGCTCCAGGACGTCTTCCTGTGGGCTCGGAAGTTGCCCCGGACCTCTCCGCCATTCCCACGGAGAACCAGGACCTCTGGGAGGTTTTCAGTAAGGCCCAGGCCACTTCACTTCCTCTGCACCGACACTAAGACTGTGGGATCAATCTTCTTCCAGGCACCCACATCACCCGGGGATGACTGTACTCTCTGTCGGGTCCGGAGACCAAGGCTATGGAGACTTACATTCAGGACTCCCTTGTTGCAGGGTGTATCAATCCTTCTGCCTCCCACTGCCGGCGCAAGGTTCTTCTTTGTAGAGAAGAAGGACAAAACCCTGTGGCCGTGCATCGACTACCGGTGCCTTAATGACATCACGGTGAAGAACCGCTACCCGCTGCCACTCATCAACTCGGCTTTCAAGCCGCTCCAGGGGGCCACCGTTTTCTCCAAGTTGGACCTGCGGAACTCCTACCATCTGTGCGGATACGGGAAGGGGACGAGTGGCAGACACGGCCAGGGGCCACTACGGCCAGCGGCCACTACGAATACCTGGTCATGCCATTTGGACTTACCAACGCCCCTGCTGTGTTCCAGGCCCTGGTTAATGTTCTCCGCAACATGTTGAACCGGTTCATTTTCATCTACCTTGATGACATCCTCGTTTTCTCCCACTCAGCCAAAGAACACGTGCTCCACGTCCGACAGGTGCTCCACGTCCGACAGGTCCTCCAGCGCCTCCTGGAGTACCAGCTTTTTGTGAAAGTGGAGAAATGCGAATTCCATTACTCCACCGTCCCCTTTCTTAGTTGCATCATCGCTGCAGGGAATGTACAGATGGATCCTGGGAAGGTGAGAGCGGTAGTGGATTGGCCCCAGCGTACATCCAGAGTGCGCTGTCATGCCGCTATAGATCCGCGGTTACACCCTCAGACCCCGAGACCATCCTTCCCACCTCATGTCTGGTGTCAGCCAATCAAGACCTGGAAATGACTCTTCGCTGCCTTGTCTCCGCCAAATCCACCACCTGGAGCCAGCAACTCGTGTGGATGGAATACGCCCGCAACACCCTCCCAACCCTTGCCACTGGGCTCTCGTCTTTCAAGTGTTCCCTGGAGTATCATAACCCGCTCTTCCCTGAGCAAGAGGAAGAGGTTGGCATACCCTCGGCCCAGATGTTTGTCTGCCGCTGTCACCGTACCTGGAAGAGAGACCGGTCGGCTCTTCTCAAGACCACCTCCAGGTATCGACAACAAGCAGAATGTCACTGGACCCCAGCTCCCCAGTATCTTCTCGGGCATAGGGTATGGCTCTCCACTCGTGACCTGCCCTTCCGGGTGGATTCCCGCAAACTTCTCCCCGCTTTATTGGGCCTTTCCCAATCTCCAAGATCATTAGCCCCTCTGCTGTTCGTCTTCTGTTGCGCTGTAGCCTTCGTATTCATCCCAGTTTCCGTGTGTCTAGGATTAAACCTATGTCTCACAGCCCTTTGTCTCCTGTTTCCAGCGGCAGGTCTTGCTCTTCATTGTAATCAGAGGGCTGAAAGTACTATGCAGTCTCTCTTGGTTAGGAGTTGAGGAGAGACTGACTGCATCCCTTCTTATTTGTATAAGCAACATTGTATTAAAAAATTCCAAATTGTTTGCATAGTCAACTTACACACAGCTCTGACACACACACTTACCCCACCAGACATACCCACAGGGGTCTTTTCGCAGTCCCCAAATTGTAAAGCGTACAGTATTATATAGAGACATTATTGCATGGTACTCCGTTCCATCTCATATTTCTCAAGTGAACAGCAAACCTGGTTTCCAAATACCAGATAAAGCAACACCTCACGGCACAACACCTCTCCTCTATTTGACCTTGATAGTTTGTGTGTATGTATTGATATGTAGGCTACATTTACATTTATGTAGTTCTGTCCTTGAGCTGTTGTCTATTAATGTTTTGTATTGTGTCATGTTTCATGTTTTGTGTGGACCCCAGGAAGAGTAGCTGCTGCTTTTGCAACAGCTAATGAGATCCTAATAAAATGCTAAAAATACATGTGTTGTGAGATGTTCACACTTATGTCACTGGTCATCATATTAGTCAAAGAGCCCTGGTTTGAAGGGCAGATCGGAGGTTCTGTCCTCTCTAGTACCACCCAAGATATCTTCAAGGACCCATTCTCCTTCCTCCTGAGCTGCAGGGAAAACCTCAAACCTGGGGGATTGAACACAAATGGAGAAATTGTTGGCCTTGTAGATGGAAATGCCTCTATAGCAGCTGTCTCATTGAAATGGCAGCAGCAAAGTGATGTTCGCACACACACTCTCTCATTTGTCATTATCGCTTGCCCGGTCTCTCTCTCTCTCTCTCTCTCTCTCTCTCTCTCTCTCTCTCTCTCTCTCTCTCTCTCTCTCAATATTTTTCCTTTTCTCAGAATTTCTTCTTCACATTACTCCTTTCATTTGGTCCTCTTCTTCTCCTTCCTGTGTTCCCTCCTCCGCTCTGACGATCAGCTCCACTGTCTTTAGATACCAGCTGTAATAATAACACATTGATCTATGGAAGACAGAGCTCCACACTACCACTCTGTATTACATTGTTGAGCACCAAGGCCTACACCCTCACTTACACCCCCTTCTATAGCACTCATTCATCCCGTTGAACAGACCCTATACTTTCCTTGTGAAGCAGATGTTACATGGGAATCAAGTATTTACGTGAAAAGGTCAAGGAATGCATTTGCTCTATTGTTGACATTGTTGTCAGGGCTCACCCCAGTCTTTAAAAGTATGCACAAATTGCAGAGTGTGGCTTTAAAACACAAACAGGTATTAATCCTTGCAGTCTGTCCCACATCTATAATTCACTGGTGACGTATAATTCCCTGCCTCATTTCTAAAATCAAAGGGAATAAGATTTTAAAAACTGTGGATGGGCAGAGAATGTTTCAGAAACTGACTTGGTGGTGCAGAGAATGTCAATCAGAAATATGTTGTGTTTTCATTCTGATTTATTTAGTCCTAAAGTAAACATGTCGCACCACTCATTATAGCAACAGGATACGACCCTGTATACCCTCATCACGCTAAATGTATATACTGTAGATATATTATATAGATATGCACTTTTACAACTCTTGTGTAGCTCTGTTGGTAAGAGTGTGGTGCAAGGTTGTGGGTTCAATTAGCCTGCCACAGGAATCACATACTATACATGTGTAAAAGTATCTTTGAATGAAGGCAACTAAGAGGCATATTGTTAATAGGCTACAGTCTGATCTTTAAGAGTGTGCATTTTTCTCAGTGGGCATATGAAAACAAATACCATATTTCAAATACAACTGAAGTCAATAAACATACTGTATGACTTAGCAGTGAAAGCTCATCCTACAGATCAAACCAGGTGGCAGATGAAAATTTCAGAAAATCAAATCAGTGTTTCAAGTGATTCATGCAGCACTCTTTGTAATACATGTACACTAATTCTACACTGGATGATGTCAAGGAGATGATTGCTTTTCTAGTATTGTTTTCATCTGCTCTTCTCCTCTCTTCTCTCCGACCTCCCTCATTCCCTCGCTCAAGGATTCTTCTGTTTTTAATGGCCCATTAACTCTCCGTCTATATCTCCCCTGACTCCTTATTTGTTCCCTCTGTTCCTGCCATCTCACTCCTCTGTTCTCAAAGGACAACGCTTCACAACAAAAACAGTGGCACTTGCACTTTTGGGAGGGAAGAGAAAAGTTGTATCTATAGTTTTTTGTTGGGGAATATGCTGAGAAGAACTTTGGATTCCATAGAACATTATGCTATTGTCCATTCCACATTATACATACAGTATGTACACAAACCATACATTGATGTACCAGAATCAGACCACACTTGTTTGCTTATCAGTTGATGAGGCAAAGTCTAGACGACATGGACTGTAGTTGAAACTACTGCCAATAACTTGGCATTCTGCACAGTGCATTCCTCATTTCCCATTTTTTGTTACTTTTTCCAACAGAGTCCTGTCCGTAACCTTGAATAAGCTTATACGGTATATAATGTCAACACAAGCCAACAGGCCTAATCCGGTGAAATGCAATTCTCCCCCATCGCCATGTTTGACGAGAAAGCACAAGCAGACACCATCAACGGGTGATTAATGAATCTCCTATTCCATCATCAACCACAAGTCATGCACTGCCATTCTACTGAGTCCTTGGTTATCATGAATACCCATTGGCAGTGACTGATATGGACTTTGAGAGAGAAGCTGAGCAGCCTCCATCATTAAATGGGAATATTTTTTTACATTCTTATCCAGAGCAATTTACAGGACCAATTAGGGTTAAGTAACTTGCTCGAGGGCACAGTGAAAGATTTTAAACCTAGTCTGCTTGGTGATTCGAACCAGCAACCTTTTGGTTACTGGCCCAACGCTCTTAACCGCCCCATTTTAATTGGGCATCAGCCAGGGTTATTTATGAGAGTAAACACATGCACAAATGCACACACAAGCGTTATTAATGAATGTAAACACAGCCTTCTTCCCCTTAATGATGACTTGAAGAGTGCCCTTAAATAGAAACAACTAATTAGTATTAATCATCTTTTTTCTTATTTTCCCCTACCACTTTCTCCGTTTCGTCTCTCTTTAGCCGACAGCGGCCACATCTGGTAGCTGGCAATCCAAGCCTGTCTCACGTTATTGATAGGCACACACCGTGTTGTGTCATTGTTTAATTAATGACGCTGCAGCAGTGCAACACACACACACACACACACACACACACACACACACACACACACACACACACACACACACACACACACACACACACACACACACACACACACACACACACACACACACACACACACACACACACACACACACACACACACACGCATACCCAGCAACCACAATCGTAAAGAACGAGCAGCAACCCCCACAGGAGAAAGGACCAGATTTGGCTGTAACACTTAACTAGTTGCCTTGAACACAGCTCCCTAGCAACCCAACAAGCACCAGCTGCTCACCATTGCCAATCAGCCTCAATGACTGTTTGCAACACTTAACTATTTGCCTTGAACATGCTCCAGCTGCTACTAACTGCTATTTTTTACATTTATTTAACTAGGCAAGTCACTTAAGAACAAATTCTTATTTTCAATGACGGCCTAGGAACAGGGGCAGATCGACAGATTTTTACCTTGTCAGCTCAGGGATTCAATCTACCAACCTCTCGGTTACTAGTCCAACGCTCTAACCACTAGGCTACCTGCCGCCCCAAATCAGCCGCCACTCCTGTTCTCACTCCCCTTAATCACCTCTACCACCCTAGTTAATCCTGACCAAACAGTCATTCCTCCTCTCTGTTTTGTGCCACATCCTTCCTTCTCCGTTTCTTTCTGCTTTTACTTAGGTTTATTCTGGGCAGAGGGAGGAATTTCCTCCAGCACCCTAACTACCATGGCCTGAAGGCGAAGCCTAACTGATACTCCAACCCCTCTGTGTTCTACATCTGCAGCCCTTGGCTTCATCCAATCCATTCTCATTTCCCCACGGAATCCTCAAGCTCACGGCCATTCTATATCCTCAATAAATATTCTGAACCCATTTCATGTCTGCTCCTTAAACTCATGAATAACACTGTAAATGATGCTTAAAGCCTTAAAGTAGAGGTGAGCCTCCTTTCAGTGAAAGTAATAGAGTTTAAAGGTGAATAAGGCTGTGGATGAATTATATAGCGACTACTACTTCAACCTCGCATCCTTACACTACGCATGCAAGTGATTAATGTTATACAAGAGTTAGATGTAATCAAATCACCTCCATTATGGGGAAAGGATCTCTACAAATATCCTGTTTAGAGAAGAGAATCAATCGGTAGGTAAACACACAAACATGGCCGCCGTCATTAAGAGCATTAGTGGTGCTGAATTTTAATCTTCTCCATTTAAAAATCTATCATGAAATCAATACCAGTGTCAAAGGTCAGGGGAAATAGTTTGCCTGGAGTTAAAATGGGTTCATTCATTACAGGAATACGTATAGAATAATAATGTGTAAACTGCTGTCACTGACCAAGTCAACTGGAGTTTAGTAGGGAGAGATGCTGTCCGTTACAATCATCAATATAAATCCACACCATGATTGAATACAGGTTCAGGCAACACAATATAATTATGCCAAGGAAAATGATGAACAGATTTAATCATAGATACTGAGTAAGGTAATGTTACAAGCTGATTGAGGGGGAAGTATATTTTACAAAACCATGAAAACTGGTTTTGATTGAATGCTGCATATGAGAACTTTTACATTTGTGCCAGAACACTGCTTCAGAGAAACAGGTTTATTTGTCATATGTAATAAATTGAATGCATATCTTACTCACCAGAGCTTTTAAAATAAAAACAACAAAAAAGCTGTTTACCTCATTTAGGAGAAATTGGATTTCCTGTTGTTAAAATATTATATAACTGCAATAAAATCTTTAATTATTATTTAAAACATTATTGTTTCAGACGATACGTAAAAAATAAGGAATCTTAGCCTCGCGTTTGCCAAATAGAGACAAAGACATGTTGGCCTTGAACATGATTCACACTACAGGAAACTATGAATCCATTCTTTCAGATGATTAGCTTTAGTCAGGTATGCACTGATGCTTACTGTATAGATAGTGCTACGGTGTATTCCGCTCTTCTGCTCTGCATGAGGGAGACAGTTACTGTCGGACATACCATGTTGTGCTTTTGAGCTTTTTTCTATGTTTTGTGATCTGTTCAATTATTTGAAAGATTTTGTTACATCGGTAAAAGTAATGGGATTTTGAAAGGCAGGGACACTCTTTGGTGTTGTTATATTGCCAGCAAGAGATAGACAGAGAGTAGGTTACACATGAATGACACAGTCACAGTGTCACTGTGTTTTATCCCATATCATATTGCAGGCATGGTGTTAAATTGGCAGTGTCAAAAGTGATTTACTCCCTTAGAATTGATTGAACAACATGCGGTGTTGGGACTGTGGTGTTGGTGTTGATAACTGTAGTTAAACGCTAGGTGTAATTTTGTACTCTAAATAGTGTAAGAAACATCATAACACCGCCCACCAATTTTATTTGATGCCTTAAATATTTCCTTTCTCATCAATGCCATTACAGAAGGCAGCACTAGCACTTTGCAGCAAGGTTTCAAACAAACGTGTCTCTTAATTTAGTGCTTTTCCTATTAAAATGTACATCCTATTTGATTGTCAGATGCATTGGACTACATTTTTGGAATTTTTATTGTATTTGAAAATCGCTAGCTAGCCTAGCTACTACAGTTAGCTAGCTTGTAATATTTTGGGGGGAGCTTTCAAGACCACTGATGTCTGTTAGGGAAATTATTAGCTAGTCAAGCTAGCGAGCTAATGCTTCTTAAATTTAATTTTGAATTTATTTTGAGTTGTGTTGGTGAATTTCGCCAGCTACTGCCTTGCTTTAGCCATTCCACCACATGCAGAGCGCTTTATCTAGCACAGCTTGCTGTTGACGACTACCCACGGGTTTCTATGCTTTGTTGGCCAAGTTACCTAACTAGCCAAAAATGCCTCATGCTAATGCCATTGTTTGTTCTTTGAATTCCAGCTCTTTTAACGTGGCGGACTAATCTGATCAAGGTGTGTTATTATAGACAACTTGCATAATAGCATTGGCTAGTTCATTTAACCCTCCTATTGTGTTCTGGTCAAATTGGACCGATTTACAAGTTTTCTCTCTGAAAAATGTAGTTAATTTAATCTGATTGTCATAACTTTCCATGTCTTTGTCCACACAGGGCATCTGAACACACAAAATACATTTTGATGATGTTCATTACATTTTGGGTGTTTTATTTAACGTTTGTACACCTGTGGTGTTCCCGGTCAAAAATTACTGGTCATTAGAAATGAATGGGTGAGACTACAATTTGTGTATAAAATTGAGTTCAGGCACATGCCCATTCATCAGATGGACACACTTCCTCTCTCAGACCCACACATGCATGTGTGTTTCAGCACACACTCACACCTCATTCCCCTTCTTGGCTTCCATGACAACTCCCACGGGAACCTTTCCCAAATATATTCTTTCCCCCATAGGAACCTGTTATAGTGTGGACACTATATAAATAATTACATGGTTATTATTGGCATTAACCTTGACCTTTCCCCTTTGATGATGTCATCACCAAGAGTGAGTTCTGTGCAATGTGATTCTACCACCGGCTGAGTGGGCTATATAGTTCTGTTATATTTGTACCGTTTGTACCTGGCAATACACCTTTAGGTTTGGGTTGAAAGTAAAGGAAAGTAATATCGAAATGCGTGTGGGCATTCCTTGTCAAGTTACTACACCTTTTTGGCGACGAGGATAAAACTTTATCAACTTGTACAGGGCGAGTTAGCTAGCTAGCTTAATGAGCGACGGAGAGCAGGTGCCACTGGACGGAAACGCCGACGGGGACAATCAGCAGCAAGTGCAAATCGCTAACGAGGATCAAGGACAGGTTGGCGTTATAATGGCAATGTTTGGGACTATCACTGAGTTTGTGGAAGAGAACGAAGACTGGACGGAATATGTGGAAAGGTTGGGACACTTTTTCTTGGCAAATGGAATCATAGATGAGGCTAAACAGCGCTCTATTCTCTTGAGTGTGTGTGGGGCTAAAACCTACAAGCTAATGAGGAATTTGGCTACACCACGGAGACCGGGAGAAATTCCTTTTGGGGATCTAGTTGCTCTCGTTCAGACTCACCACAATCCAAAGCCTTCAGTGGTTGTCCAGAGGTTCAAGTTTAACTGCCATTTTCGGAAAACAGGTCAGTCTGTTGCTAACTTTGTTGCTGAATTACGGGAACTCTCTGAACATTGTGAGTTTGGGGCTATGTTAGAGGACATGCTCCGTGACAGATTAGTCTGTGGCATTAATGAGGACAGCATACAGCGCCGGTTGCTTGGGGAAGCCACACTGACTTTCAAGAGGGCATTGGAACTATCTCAAGGGATGGAGATGGCCGCTAGTAATGTGAAAAATATTCAAAAGGCCAACAGTGAAAGTGGTGCAGTGCATCAGGTGACAAAAGAGGCGGCAGGAAAAAGGGGAAAAGCAGTGGAATGTTTCAGATGTGGAGGGACACATTATGGTAACAACTGTAAGTTCATGGAGACTGTCTGTCACAATTGCAACAAAAAGGGACATTTAGCAAAAAAATGCAGGGGTCCTAGGAGCAAGCCAGAGGGTGGGCGGACTGGGCTGGGCAAGTTCACAGCACCAAAGCCTCAGTCAGCAGCGCACCACCTAGAGAGCACAGAGGAGGAGGACGAGCATTGTTCCTACAACATGTTTAATGTGAGGGAGCCGCGCGCAGAGCCTATTTATGCTACAGTGGAGGTAGATGGAAAGCAGATGAGGATGGAGGTTGACACGGGGGCCTCTGCCTCTGTCATAAGTGAGGAGACCTACAAACAAAAATGGGGCTCAAGACAGGTTTCTGCCCTCACACCGGCAGGGATCAGACTGCGTACGTACACCGGGGAGACCATACCATTGCTTGGGGCTCTAGAAGTGAACATTGCATACAACAGCCAGGAAGCGAGAGCACGGCTCCTGGTGGTGAAAGGGAATGGGCCTAGTTTACTAGGGCGTGACTGGCTAAACAAAATACAACTGAGCTGGGGTGAGATAAAACACACCCGAGTGACTGAGGATGTCATTCAAAAATACCCAGAGATTTTCAAAGAGGAACTGGGCACACTGCAGGGCACTACAGTTAAGCTGTTCGTGGATCCTCAGGCCGAGCCTCGCCTTTTCAAGCCCAGGACAGTGCCTTACGCCATGAAAAAGAAAGTGGAAGATGAGTTGGAGCGGCTGCAGGAAGCAAACGTCATTACTCCCGTTCAGTTCTCCCGCTGGGCAGCTCCTATCGTTCCCGTTCTGAAAAGTGACGGCACGGTGCGTATATGTGGGGACTACAAACTCACCATCAACAGGGCCTCTAAGCTAGACGCTTACCCGCTGCCACGGGTGGAGGACTTGTTCGCGACACTGGCAGGAGGCAAGACGTTCTCAAAGCTTGACATGAGTCACGCCTACCAACAGCTCCTCCTGGACGAGGACTCAAAAGAGTATGTCACAGTCAACACGCACAAAGGCTTGTTCAGGTACAACCGCTTGGTTTTCGGAGTGGCGTCCAGCCCAGCCATTTTCCAGAGGACAATGGACAATCTGCTGCAGGGGATCCCTCATGTAGCAGTGTACCTGGATGACATCCTGGTTACAGGGGAGACGGAGGAGGAGCACCTCCACCATCTGGACCAGGTGTTAAAGAGATTCTCTGAGGCAGGGCTGCGCCTGAAGCGTAGCAAGTGCACATTCCAAGCACAGAGTGTGACATACCTAGGTCACAAGATCACAGCGCAGGGTCTGTGTCCTGTGGAGGACAAAGTCAGGGCAATCAAGGATGCTCCAAACCCCAAGAATGGGTCAGAGCTCAGGTCGTTCCTGGGCATGGTGAACTACTATGGGAAGTTCCTCCCTGAGCTGTCAACAGTGTTGGCTCCACTTTATCAGTTGCTCCACAAAGACTGTAAATGGAAGTGGGGGCCAGCACAAGAGAAAGCTTTCAAGGAAGTGAAAGCACTACTACAATCAGCACAACTTCTGGTTCATTTTGACCAAGACAAAGAGATCATCCTGTCATGTGACGCCTCACCCTATGGCGTCGGGGCAGTACTCTCTCATCAGATGGAGGACGGGTCAGAGAGACCCATTGGATTTGCATCACGTACGCTGACGAGTGCTGAGAAGGGTTATTCACAGTTAGACAAGGAAGGTCTGGCCATAGTCTTTGCTGTGAAACGCTTCCATCAGTACCTCTACGGTAGTCATTTCACCATATGCACTGACCACAAACCACTGATGAGCCTTTTTAGTGAATCAAGATGCATTCCGCCCATGGCTTCAGCAAGGTTACAGCGTTGGGCCCTGACACTGTCGGCTTACCAGTATACGATAGTGTATAGAGCGGGGAAGGACAATGCAAATGCAGACGCGCTCAGCCGTCTCCCGCTACCAGAGATGCCTGCCACAACTGTGGTGCCTCCCGAGACAATTTTCCTAATGGAGAGATTGTCAAACTCACCTGTGAATGCCAATCAGATCAAACAGTGGACAGACCGGGATCCTATCCTGTCCCAAGTGAAAAGATTCCTGATGCAGGGTTGGCCTCCTGTCATAGAGGATGATGGACTAGGACCTTACGCAAAGCGCAAAACGGAGCTGAGTGTGCAGGATGGCTGCATACTCTGGGGGTCCAGAGTGGTTGTTCCACCCCCTGGCCGTGCACAAGTCATGGATGAGGTCCATGAGGCTCACCCGGGTGCCTCCCGGATGAAAAGTTTAGCCAGATCTTACATCTGGTGGCCTAACATGGATCAGGAGGTAGAAGACAAAGTTAAATCATGTTCTGAGTGCCAGATCAACCAGAAGATGGCGCCGCCCGCGCCACTACATCTGTGGGAGTGGCCTGACCACCCATGGTCTAGGCTGCATATAGATTTTGCAGGCCCTTTCATGGGTCACATGTTCCTTGTCATGGTGGACGCACACTCCAAGTGGCTGGAGGCGCACATCATGAGCAACATCACAGCGACCACAACCATCGAAAAGCTTCGGCAGGTGTTTTCAACCCATGGTCTGCCGGACTCTCTGGTGTCCGACAACGCAACAACGTTTACCTGTGATTTGTTCCAAGAATTCATGCGGAGAAACGGGATCCGCCATGTCCGCAGCGCCCCGTTTCACCCGGCCTCAAACGGCTTAGCGGAGCGGGCTGTGCAGACACTGAAAGAGGGGCTCAAAAGGATGACTGGGGGAACCATCACTACTAAGCTCTCTCGGTTCTTGTTCCAGTACCGCATCACGCCACAAACAACAACAGGACAGGCTCCAGCGGTGATGTTAATGGGCAGAAGGCCAAAAGCTCACCTGGATCTACTGCGTCCGAACATCAGAGCACGAGTGGAACGGAATCAGGAGAAACAAAAAGAGAGACATGACCACCACGCAAGGGAGAGACAGTTAAAACCCAATGACACTGTCTACATCCGCAACTTCACAAGCAGCCAACGCTGGTTGCCAGGTATCATTCTGAGTCAGAGTGGTCCCGTCTCCTTTGTGGTCAAACTGACTGATGGTCGAGTCATGCGCAGACACCAGGACCATCTCCGCCTGCGCTATGACAAAGACAAGACCATGTTTTCAGACGGAACAGCGGTGGGTGGTAGTATACAAGTTGAAATCCCACAGGAAACAGCATCTGAGGAACAGGGGCATTCAGTGGTTCCAGCAGAGGGTGATGGACATTCTCTCACAAACACCCAACCCGCTCCTGTGCCCTCAGACCCAGCTCCACTGGGACATGCCTTACCTGTGTCTCGTAGCACACCAGGAGTACTGCGCAGATCACAGCGTAGTCACAAGCCTCCTGAAAAACTAACTCTGTAGTTGAGACTGAGAGACTCGTGGTGTTAGTGTTTGTTTGGAGCAGCAGACCTAGTTGAAAAGAAATAAGGACTGTCATTTTATTGTTGTTGTTTTGGTTACATTTACCGTAACACCAGCAGAAGTTCTACAGTGTGGTGTAGTAAAGAGAAGAAAACACTAATGTGGTTTACTTGTTAACCTTATGTTTTCCTTACAGGGGGGGGATTTAAATTGAGGGGGGAGAAGTGTTATAGTGTGGACACTATATAAATAATTACATGGTTATTATTGGCATTAACCTTGACCTTTCCCCTTTGATGATGTCATCACCAAGAGTGAGTTCTGTGCAATGTGATTCTACCACCGGCTGAGTGGGCTATATAGTTCTGTTATATTTGTACCGTTTGTACCTGGCAATACACCTTTAGGTTTGGGTTGAAAGTAAAGGAAAGTAATATCGAAATGCGTGTGGGCATTCCTTGTCAAGTTACTACAGAACCACACCTATTTGCATTCTCACAAACAATCACAACATTGTTTCAATAATAGATATAGAACTTTTCTCACAGCTCTGGTATATAATTCTTTGATAAATAGCACAATATGTTTCATCTGAGTATTTGTTATAGTCAAAGTAATCCATATATTATGCTTTTTTACTCAAAAACGAGTTGTATGAGCTCAGGTCAATGAGGCCTACAGGCCATAAATAGCAAATAGAAGTTCAAAACTTGTCATGTTCACAAGAACTTAAGTTGATAAAAAGATCTAACACAACATTAGGTGATAATATATGGATAATTATGGATTTATAATCAGCTATAATGGGGCAGTCATTTTGGACCGGGAACACAGAATTAATTACCATGAAACGAACACAACAGGAGGGTTAATTATTTCTGCAATAATATCAAGTCTGTGACTGTCTTGCTAGCCTAGCTAGCTTATGCAATCAGGGTGTTCCCATGTGGCCATTTTCTTTCATTTCAGATTCTCTGGCAGTCTTTCTTAAAGGTAATTTGTCTGCTAAATCCTGTTGGTTCATTTTAGTTGGCTTTTCATTTCCAATGATAACTAATAATTCAGTGGGGGGTAGTGACAAAGTGTACATGCATGTTTTTCCCATTTCAGATTGCTTGAATTTCATCGTTTGTTCAACAACAGTAAGCAAATACTTTGGTGGTGAATTTGTGGGTTTTGATTGCACGGGGTGTTGGAACTGTTTGAAGAGAATCAAAGCTATAAGTTACCTGCAACGTTAGCTAGCGACAAGAGGAAACCATTGGAAATCAATTGGATGGAAACACAGCTATGTCCCAATAGATTGGAGTTTTCTTTCTAACATGCTAATTTGAGCCCTGTGCAGAGGAAAAAGACTATGCTCATCTCCTCTTTGCCTGACCAGCCCTCATAGTTGAATTACTGTATTGCTCCGGGTTGGCAGCTCTCCACTGCTTTTGTTGACAACACTGATGGGTGAGGGGAAACGCAAGGACATGTGTGTTGTTGCGGTAGTTCAGTGCATGTTGCTGCATGGATGGAAACAGACATTGGTAGAGCTGTTCTTCCTTCCTTTGATTTGTTGCCTAGCTATGTTAATTAATCCGTTCTTAATCCGTCCACTTTCTATAGCCATAGGCCTACAGCAGGGTGCTAATGATGTGGTAATAGCCTGACATGAATGGTAGATTCTGCCAGGGATTGAGTTTTGAAACAAGGTGCAAGTATTCAAAATCCTTGACTTTTTCCACATTTTGTTACATTACAGCCTTATTCTCAAATGTATATTTATTTTTATTTTATTACCCCTTTTTCTCCCCAAATTCGTGGTATCCAATTGGTAGTTGCAGTCATGTCCCATCGCTGCAACTCCCGTACGGACTCGAAAGAGGTGAAGGTCGAGAGCCGCGCGTCCTCCAAAACCCAACACAACTGAGCCAAGCTGCACCGGTTCTTGACACAATGCCCGCTTAACCCAGAAGCCAGCTGCACCAATGTCTCAGAGGAAACACTGTACACCTGGTGACTGTGCCAGCGTGTATTGCACCCGGCCCGCCACAGGAGTCACAAGAGTGTAATGTGACAAGAACATCCCTGCCAGCCAAACCCTCCCATTACCCGGACAACGCTGGACAGTTTGTGCACCACCGCATGGGTCTCCCAGTTGTGGTCAGCTGCGACAGAGCCTGGACTCAAACCAGGATCTCTACTGGCACAGCTATCACTGCAATGCAGTGCCTTAGACCACTGCGCCACTCGGGATGCCATTCTAAAATGGATTACATTTAAAAAGATCCTCAGCAACCTACACACAATACCCCATAATGACAAAGCAAAAACAGGTTTTATAAATTTTAGCAAAAGTATAAAAATGTAAATACAGAAATAAGTATTCAGACCCTTTGCTATGAGACTTGAAATTGAGCTCAGGTGCATCCTGCATCCATTGATCATCCTTGAATTTACCACAAGTCCACTTGTGGTAAATTCAATTGATTGGACATGATTTGGAAAGGCACACGTGTCCATACAAGGTCCCACATTTGACAGTACATGTCAGAGCAAAAAACAAGTAATGAAGTCGAAGGAATTGTCCATTGAGCACCGAAACAGGTTTGCACTGAGGCACAGATCTGGGGAAGGGTACCAAAATATTTCTGCAGCATTGAAGGTCCCCAAGAACACACTGGCCTCCATCATTCTTAAATGGAATAAGTTTGGAACCACGAAGACTCTTCCTAGAGCTGGCCGTCCGGCCAAACTGAGCAATCGGGGGAGAAGGGCCTTGGTCAGGGAGGTAACCAAGAACCCGATGGTCACTCTGACAGAGCTCTAGAGTTCCTCTGTGGAGCTAAGAGAACTGCTAGAACAGGGGTAGGCAATTCCAGTCCTCGAGGGCCTGATTGGTGTCACAGTTTTGCCCCAGCCCCAGCTAACACACCTGACTCCAATAATCACCTAATCAATCTTCAGTTTAGAATGCAATTTGATTAATCAGCTGTGTTTGGTAGGGATAGAGAAAAAGTGTGACACCAATGAAGCCCTAGAGGACTGGAGTTGCTAGAAGGACAACCATCTCTGCAACACTCCATCAATCAGCCCTTTATGGTAGTGGCCAGATGGAAACCACCCCTCAGTAAAAGGCATATGACAGCCCTTTTGGAGTTTACCAAAAGGCAGCTTAAGGACTCAGACCATGAGAAACAAGATTCTCTGGTCTGATGAAACCAAGATTGATCTCTTTGGCCTGAATGCCAAGCGTCACATCTGGAGAAAACCTAGCACCATCCCTACGGTGAAGCACGGTGGTGGCAGCATTATGCTGTGGGAATGTTTTTCAGCGGCAGGGACTGTGAGACTAGTCAGGATCGAGGGGAAAGGTTAACGGAGAAAAGTACAGAGATCCTTGATGAAAAGCTGCTCCATAGTGCTCAGGACCTCAGACTGGGGTGACGGTTCATCTCCCAACAGGACAATGAACCTAAGCACACAGCCAAGACAATGCAGGAGTCGCTTTAAGACAAGTCTCTGAATGTCCTTGAGTGGCCCAACCAGAGTCTGGATTTGAACCCAATCAAACATCTCTGGAGAGACCTGAAAATAGCTGTGCAGCAATGCTCCCCATCCAACCTGCAGAGAAGAATGGGAGATACTCCCCAAATATAGGTGTGCCAAGCTTGTAGCGTCATACCCAAGAATACTTGAGGCTGTAATTTATGCCAAAGGTGCTTCAACAAAGTACTGAAATAAGGATCTGACTACTTATGTTAATGTAATATTTCAGTTTTCTTTCCCCAAAATTGTTTTTTCTTTGTCATTATGGGGTATTGTGTGTAGATTGATGAGGGAAAACAATAAGGTTGTCACCTAACACAAAGGCAACCTGCCTAAATGACTACAGACCCGTAGCACTCACGTCCGTAGCCATGAAGTGCTTTGAAATGCTGGTAATGGCTCACATCAACACCATTATCCCAGAAACCCTTAGACCCACTCCAATTTGCATATCGCCCAAACAGATCCACAGATGATGCAATCTCTATTGCACTCCACACTGCCCTTTCCCACCTGGACAAAAGAAACACCTCTGTGAGAATGCTATTCATTGACTACAGCTCAGCGTTTAATACCATAGTACCCTCAAAGCTCATCACTAAGCTAAAGATCCTGAGACTTAACACCTCCCTCTGCAACTGGATCCTGGACTTCCTGACGGGCCACCCCTAGGTGGTGAGGGTAGGTAGCAACACATCTGCCACGCTTATCCTCAAGACTGGAGCCCCTCAGGGGTGCGTGCTCAGTCCCCTCCTGTACTCCCTGTTCACCCATGACTGCGTGGCAAGGTGCGACTCCAACACCATCATTAAGTTTACAGATGACACAACTGTTGTAGGCCTGATCACCAACAACGATGAGACAGCCTATAGGGAGGAGGTCAGAGACCTGGCCAGGTGGTGCCAGAATAACAACCTATCCCTCAGCGTAACCAAGACTAAGGAGATGATTGGACTACAAGAAAAGGAGGAACTGAGCACGCCCCCATTCTCATCGACGGGGCTGTCCTGGAGCAGGTTGAGAGCTTTAAGTTCCTTGGTGTCCACAGCTCCAACAAACTAGAACGGTCCAAACACACCATGACAGTCGTGAAGAGGGCACGAAAAAGCCTATTCCCCTCAGGAATCTGAAAAGGTTTGGTATGGGTCCTCAGATCCTCAAAAGGTTATATGGCTGCAACATCGAGAGCATCCTGACTGGTTGCATCACTGCCTGGTATGGCAACTGCTCGGCCTCCGACTGCAAGGCACTACAAAGGGTAATGCGTACGATCCAGTACATTACTGGGGCTAAGCTGCCTGCCATCCAGGACCTCTACACCAGGCGGTGTCAGAGAAATGCCCTAAAAGTTGTCGAAGACCCCAGCCACCCCAGTCAAAGACTGTTCTCTCTACTACCACATGGCAAGCGGTACCGGAGCAACAAGTCTAGGACTAAAAGGCTTCTCAACAGCTTTTACCCCCAAGCCATAAGACTCCTGAACAGCTAATCAAATGGCTACCCAGACTTTTTGCATTGTGTGCCCCGCCCAAACCCCTCTTTTACGCTGCTGCTACTCTCTGTTTATCATATATGCATAGTCACTTTAACTATTGCGTGTACTGTATATAGCCTCGCTACAGTTATAGCCCCGCTACTGTTATTTTTCACTGTCTTGTTACTGTTTTTATATTGTTCAATATTGTTTACCTATTGTTCACCTAATACCTATTTTTTACTTAAAAATTGCACTGTAGGTTATAGCCTGTAAGTAAGCATTTCACTGTAAGGTTGTTGTATTCGGCGCACGTGACAAATATACTTTGATTTGATGGTTTCCCTATTGAATTTTATGAAGCATTCTCCTCTCAACTATTCCCTATCCTCAACTTAATGTACAATTAAATCCTTTCTAGTCAGAAACTTCCCCAGACACTTTCCCAGGTGACTATTTTGATTTTGTTAAGCAAAGGACAAGAATCCCCTAGACCATGGCTCATGCCGCCCTATAAGTGTCACATGAGTTGACGTTGGAGAGACGAAGCAGGTACGGGGAGTCAAACATTTAATAAATAACGGACATGGAACGAGACAGGAAAAGCATCACCATACACGAAAACAAAGACAAAAAATAATCAATGCAGCAGCGGGGAACAGAGCAAGGAAAACTGACAAATATAGGGGAGGTAATAACAGGTGATGAGTGAGTCCAGGGGAGTCCAATATCGCTGATATGCGTGACAAGGGAAGGCAGGTGTGCATGATGGATGATAGGAGTGCATGATGCAGGGCAGCCTTTCGCTCTAGGGGAGTCACCCAGTGTCCCACCTGGGCAAACCGGCCGAGACATGGGCGCTGGGAAAGCCGATTGGGGCGTGGAAGCCCAACGAACTGGCAGGAGCATGAGAGCCTGGCAAGCTGGCTGAGGCATGGAAGCCCGACAATCCAGCTGAGGCAAGATGCCTGTCGATCCCACTGCAGAGAGGGAGCCCAAAGATCCGGTGGAGTGTGACGTGGGATGGGAAGCCGCCGAGCCAACCGAGGCAAGGAAACCTCTCGAGCCAGCCAGGGTGTGAAAACCCGGCGCGGGCTGGATTAGGCAACCCCGGTTTCATCGGTGGCGACCCAGAGCCTATGCCACCATACCAACCGGAACGCCAGTACTCCCCGATGCTTTGTATAATGGCTTCTGCATTCTGTCACATGAGTTGACACTGGAGAGACGAAGCAGGTCTGGGGGAGTCAAACATTTAATAAGGAACGGACATGGAACGAGACAGAACCAGCGTCAGCATACAATGAAACAAATACAAAAAAAAAATCAATGCAGCAGCGGGGAACAGAGCTGGGGAACTGACAAATATAGGGGAGGTAATAACAGGCGATGAGTGAGTCCAGGTGAGTCCAATATTGCTGATGCGTGTGATGAGGGAAGGCAGGTGTGTGTAATGGACGATAGGAGTGTGTGATGCAGGGCAGCCTGGCGCCCTCAAGCGCCGGGGGGGGGGGGCAGACGTGACAATAAGCCTTTTGTGCTGCGATTATCACATTTTCACTAAGGTCCTCTTGTGGCATTTAGAGATAGTGATGCCTAATGTAATGAACCCGGGATAATATCTCAGGCAGGCAATCTTTCTATAATATGTGGTAGCTATTTAATGTTCTTTACCCTGCCCACTCAACTCAACAGCCAGAGATTGTCATCTCTCTTGATGCTGAGGAGGCTTTCGACCCTGTTGAGTGGGAATATCTATTTACAGTACTAGAGATATTTGGGTTTGGCCCGTCCTTCCATTCCTGGATTAAGATTTTGTACTCGTCCCCAGTGGCTTCTGTTCACACCAACAATGTTACCTCCAGCTACTTCCCTCTCCACAGAGGGGCCTGGCTGGGTTGCTGTTTATCCCCTTTCCTATTTTATATGGCTATTGAGCCTCTTGCTATCGCTCTGCAGGTGGAGGAGAGGACTAAGGGAATACTAAAGGGTGCCATAACTCGAAGGTGTCCTTATATGCAGACACATTGCTTTTATACATCCCTAACCCTGCTACAAGGTTTTGGGACATTCTCTGGTCATGAGTTAAACCTAACAAAGTGTGCTCCTCCCAATTAATCAGTTAGCAGAAGGTATTGGCTATGTCAATTTCCCATTTAAGGTGGAGCATGACGTCTTTACTTATTTGGGGATAAAGGTCACATGCTAATTTCAGGCACTGTTTAAACATAACTTCAAAACACTCCTGGAGCGCACTAAGCAGGATTTCATAACGTGGTTGTCTCTTCCCATTTCATTAGCAGGTCACATTAATTCTGTTAAGATGACTCTACTACCTAGGTTTTTGTACTTATTCCAAATGATTCCCATTTTTCTGCCAAAGTTCAAACAACTGAACAGCTACAATTCCTTTATGCAGTGGGTTAAGGAGGTGATGTCATCTCTACCTCTGGAGAAGGTTAGGTACACTGTGCATGGGTCCCATTAATACAATATTTTTATTTATTTATTTATTTATTTCACCTTTATTTAACCAGGTAGGCAAGTTGAGAACAAGTTCTCATTTACAAGTGCGACCTGGCCAAGATAAAGCAAAGCAGTTCGACAACATACAAAAACACAGAGTTACACATGGAGTAGAACAACATACAATCAATGATGCAGTAGAAAAAAATAAGACTATATACAATGTGAGCAAATGATGTGAGATAAGGGAGGTAAAGGCAAAAGTGCCATGGTAGCAAAGTAAATAAAGTATAGCAAGAAAAACACTGGAATGGTAGATTTGTAGTTTGAAGAAAGTTCAAAGTTAAAATATAAATAATATGGTGCAAAGGAGCAAAATAAATAAAATAAATAAATACAGTAGGGGAAGAGGTAGTAGTTTGGGCTAAATTATAGATGGGCTATGTACAGGTGCAGTGATCTGTGAGCTGCTCTGACAGCTGGTGCTTAAAGCTAGTGAGGGAGATAAGTGTTTCCAGTTTCAGAGATTTTTGTAGTTTGTTCCAGTCATTGGCAGCAGAGAACTGGAAGGAGAGACGACCAAAGGAGGAGTTGGCTTTAGGGGTGACCAGAGAGATATACCTGCTTGAGCGCATGCTACAGGTGGGTGCTGCTATGGTGACCAGTGAGCGGAGATAAGGGGGGACTTTACCTAGCAGGGTCTTGTGTGTGTGTGTGGAGAGCCTGTCTTTTACTTAGTGTAACTTGCAAATTTTGGTAAGCAGTCATGTCTGTTCTAGTGGCCATATATTGTGCTGATAAGATTCAACTATAATTATGATATCGATTTAATTTTTATTTAACTTTTTCCATTGTGTTTATTTCTATTACTGTACATGTTTCTGTCCTCTTTAAATTAATTTACTTTTCTATGATGGGAGGGATGGAAGGATGGATGGGGGAATGAGGGGTTGTACTGTTTTTCTGTTCTTATATCTGAAAATCCTATAAATAAAATACAAAAAAAAGAATAGTCATTTAACTATGTGGATTTGTCCACCTGCAGTCAAATTGGATGATGAAAGCAATGCTTTGGACCTAAATGCTATCCAATATTGGTATCTTCGCCACGAAATGCCTTTATTTTGTGATTTGGTTCAGAATGATGATAAATACCGGCAAATGCTACCGTTACTACTACAGACCGTGAATATTGTGTTTTCTCCGGTATTATTAACCGAGGGTATGACTATCTGAAACACTTAATTGCTGAGCATCATAGGCGTCCTTTCATAATACATTCGGTGTATAAGGAATATTGGGCCGATTCTTCACACATGGTCTATTCGTTATGAAGGGAAACACAACTTCTTTAAAACACAGCCAGAGTTTCATAAATATCCCTATTACACTAGCCAAAAATCACCAACATCACATCGCATATAAATGGGAATCTTCAGCCAGGACAAATTAGCCATAGGTCCAGGGACGATGGTACAGCTCACTGACATGAAAGAAGGTCCTGAGATTGCTTCTAGATTGAATGTCTCAGTACACACAAATGTTATCCTAGTGAAATAGTTAAAGCACCATGTATCTGTTGAAGTAGTCAACGACGTGCCATTGTTTTACAAAATCAAGGAAGTTGTTGTGAAAGATTAGCAAGTTCTATTCGTTGGCTCACACCTTAAGTCTTTGTTTTGATAACCATTCCCATGTGTTTAAAGTCCTATTGAAGCGAGGTGGGCTGTCTAAGGTATTTGATGTCAATGACATTATGTAATACAAACCATTTGATTTACAAATGGCTTATGGATCAAATTGTTTTCGGTCGGTGGTTTTATACTGTCACCTATTGCAACTTTGAGTAGGTTGCTTTATCGATGTAAACATGGTGTCAAACTCGTATGCAACTTCGATTTCTTTTTTTATTCATCAGTGTCTTACCTTGCTTACTGTTGAAATTAAACCATCTCCAGTGCTAGTTAAAAAAAGAAATGAAAACATGTTAAAGTAATTTCCCAGTATTTAGGGATTTCTATGAGTATGAGTGAAATAGTTTCCCCTCCAAAAAATGCTAATTGATTAAGGATGTTAAAAACAGCTTTTCTTTGTTGGAATGTTTAGAGGGTATATACAGGTCATTACAAATATTAATGGAAGTGGACTGCTGATTGACTCAAGCGCATCCTCAAGAGTAGTCCATCCATCATAGCAAACCATTTTTTTTTTATTTTAGAAGGAAAAAAAATTCAGTTTATGTTTTGGCCACATACCAGTATTGAACAAGTCAACATCATTGTTTGGGTATGAATTAACAGAATATGAACTTTTTAAAAGTAAGATTTTCACTGGGCACTTACTTCAAGTGGGACATTCCAGAATCCATGTATCTTGACATTACAGAATGCCCTTGTTTTTAAAGTATGTGCTAAGATTGTAATACAATCCTAATGTGATATGTGAAGCACTAAATGAATATGTTTGGGACATGATGCAATTCTTCTGTTTGGATTCATTGTTATTTTGTAACTCCAGAAAGCATTGTTTTACACTGGACAGAGTAACCAGAAATGTAAATGTTAACTTTTTATTAGTGTTAACTCTAGATTTACCCTAGTGTTGAAAATAAATGACACTGTGTTAATTCAGCCCAAGTGTTACTTTTGAGTGACACTAGCAAGTGTAATGCAGTGGTAATTGTTACACTACAGAGTGTTACATTAACAGAAATGTCACACTATAATCAGAGTACTTTTTACACTGTAGAGTGGGACCATTTGTTTTCTGGGGTAGTGTTAAAATTAACTCTTGAAGTGCTGATTTAACACTGCAAAATGTACTGTGTATATGATTGGATACTGTATTCAAACAATTATTTATACTCTTTTGTCTGATATAGATGAATGGAACTCAAGGCCATTGCAATGGTTTAACTAGAAAGCACAGAATTGAATAGAACTATGATATTGCATCTCTATGGTCCAAAGCTTCAATCTCAAATCAAAATAAAATCACAATCTGCTGTTGTCAACGGGTGACGGTGATGCCCTTTTCATTCTAATCTGAAAGTCAATACTGTTCTCTCAACAGGTATATTAATGGAACTCAAGACAATCTGAGTGTGTTTTCCTAGAATCAGAACACCAATCTAAAAGCACAATTCTTTTGTTGTCAGTGGCTACCTACCGATGAAATATAAATCATCGGTATATTCCCCCTCAAGCTGATACCACGGCGACCCTCAAGGAACTTCACCGGACTTTATGCAAACTGGAAACAATAAATCCCGAGGCTGCATTTATTGTAGCTGGGGTTTTTAACAAAGCAAATTTGAGATCAAGGCTACCTAAATTCTATCAGCATATTGACTGTAGCACTCGCGCTGGTAAAACACTGGATCACTGCTACTCTAACATATTGACGCTCCAAGATTGTTTGGATCACGGGGAGTGGGGCATATTCCAGCCCCAGAGAATAATATTGACGTATACGCTGATTTGGTGAGTGAGTTGATAAGGAAGTGTATTGGAGATGTAGTACCTACTGTGACTATTAAAACCTACCCTAACCAGAAACTGTGGATAGATGGCAGCATTCGTGCAAAACTGAAAGCGCGAACCACCTCATTTAACCATGGAAAGGTGATTGGGAATATGGCCAAATACAAACAGTGTATTTATTCCCTCCGCAAGGCAATCAAACAAGCGAAATGTCAGCATAGAGACAAAGTGGAGTCACAATTCAACAGCTCAAATCAGTCAGGAAAACCACCTCTCACTCAAAGTCAACAAAACAAAGGAGATGATCGTGGACTTCAGGAGACAGCAGAGGGAGCACCCCCCCATCCACATCAATGGGACAGCAGTGGAGAAGGTGGAAAGTTTTAAGTTCCTCACATCACGGACAAATTGAAATGGTCCACCCACACAGACAGTAT
Organism: Salmo trutta; assembly: GCF_901001165.1. Taxonomy (NCBI): domain Eukaryota; kingdom Metazoa; phylum Chordata; class Actinopteri; order Salmoniformes; family Salmonidae; genus Salmo; species Salmo trutta. The sequence continues at coordinate 19,817,281 of NC_042990.1, read as the reverse complement.
GGTGAAGAAGGCGCAATAGTGCCTCTTCAATTTCAGGAGGCTGAAGAAATTTGGCTTGTCACCTAAAACCCTCAACTTTTACAGACGCACAATTGAGAGCATCCTGTCGGGCTGTATCACCGCCTGGTATGGCAACTGCACCGCCCACGACTGCAAGGCTCTCCAGAGGGTGGTGCGGTCTGTGCAACGCATCACCAGGGGCAAACTACCTGCCCTTTAGGACACCTACACCCCCCGATGTCACAGGAAGGCCAAAAAGATCATCAAGGACAACAACCACCCGAGCCACTGCCTGTTCACCCCGCTACCACCCAGAAGGCGAGGTCAGTACAGGTGCATCAAAGCTGTGACTGAGAGTCTGAAAAACAGCTTCTATCTTAAACCTCTTAGAGACCCCTTAACACGCGAATCCCGTTAGCGGGATCGATTTGACAACAGCCAGTGAAATAGCATAGCGCCAAATTCAAAACAACAAAAATCTCATAATTCAAATTTCTCACATATACAAGTATTATACACCATTTTAAAGATAAGATTCTCCTTAATGCAACCACAGTGTCCGATTTCAAAAAGGCTTTACTGCGAAAGCATAACATTAGATTATGTTAGGACAGCACCTAAACAAGAAAAACCACACAGCCATTTTCCAAGCAAGGAGAGGCATCACAAAAAACAAAAATACAGCTAAAATCAATCACTAACCGTTGATGATCTTCATCAGATGGCACTCATAGGACTTCATGTTACACAATACATGTATGTTTTGTTCGATAAAGTTCATATTTATATCCAAAAATCTCAGTTTACATTGGTGCGTAATGTTCAGGAATGTTTTGCCTCCAAAACCTCCAGTGATTTTGCAGAGAGCCACATCAATTTACAGAAATATTTATCATAAACTTTGACAAAATATACAAGTGTTATGCACAGAATTATAGATACACTTCTCCTTAATGCAACCGCTGTGTCAGATTTCAAAAAAGTTTCACGGAAAAAGCACACTTTGCAATAATCTGAGTACGGCGCTCAGACAACAACAACAAGCCAAACAGAAACCTGCCATGTTGGAGTCAACAAAACTCAAGAAATAGCCTGATAAATATTCACTTACCTTTGATGATCTTCATCAGAATGCACTCCAAGGAATCCCAGTTCAACTATAAATGTTTGTTTTGTTCGATAAAGTTCATCTTTATGTCCAAATACCTCCATTTTGTTCGCGTGTTAGGTTCACTATTCCAGGCGCGCACTTGCTAAGTCCAGACGAAAAGTCAAAAAAGTTATACTACAGTTTGTAGAATCATGTCAAACAATGTATAGAATCAATCTTTAGGTTGTTTTTAACATAAATCTTCAATAAAATTCCAACCGGACAAATCCTTTCTCTTAGGAATGAAGATGAACTCAGCTCGCTTCCAAGGCTGCGCGCGTGACTGAACTCATGCCTTATCCTGGGATACCTGGTTGGAACAGCTCTTATTCTCTCCCCAGTCACAGTAAAAGCATGTAACAAGGTTCTAAAGACTGTTGACATCTAGTGGAAGCCTTAGGAATTGCAACATGACCCCACAGACACTGTAGTTTGGATAGGGAATCACTTGAAAAACTACAAGCCTCAGATTTCCCACTTCTTGGTTGGATTTTTCTCAGGTTCTTGCCTGCCATATGAGTTCTCTTATACTCACAGACATCATTCAAAATGTTTTAGAAACTTCAGTGTGTTTTCTACCCAAATCTACTAATAATATGCATATCCTACCTTCTGGGCCCGAGTAGCAGGCAGTTTAATTTGGGCACGTTTTTCATCCGGATGTGAAAATACTGCCCCCTATCCCTAAGATGTTTTAAGGCCATCAGACTGTTAAACAGCCATCACTAAAACAGAGAGGCTGCTGCCTACATACAGACTTGAAATCATTGGCCACTTTAATAAATGGATCACTAGTCACTTTAATAATGCCACTTTAATAATGTTTACATATCTTGCATCCCTCATCTCATATGTATATACTGTATTTTATACCATATATTGCATCTTGCCTCTGCTGCTCTGTCATTGCTCATCCACATATATGTATATATTCTTATTCCATTCCTTTACTTAGATTTGTGTGTATTAGGTAGTTGTTGTGGAATTGTTAGATTACATGTTAGATATTGCTGCACTGTCTGAACTAGAAGCACAAGCATTTCACAACACTCGCAATAACATCTGCTAACCATGTGTATGTGACCAATAAAATTTGATTTGATTTGATATAAGCTGAAAAGAGACTATGCAAACTGCATTCTGTAACAGTTTTCCTACTCAGTACCTAGGCTTGCTGATTATGCACTTTCTGAAACGGAATGCAGCACTCTAATCAACTCTGTAGCTCATTACTATACATAAAGATGAAGTGTTACATAAAATCCCAAAACAGGATACCCCACTATGGGCCTCTGAATCTGTGCCTTGTTTTAATGGACTGACTGCTGCTGCTCCAAAGGGAATCTGTTCTGAGTATTTCAGCAGTTTCTTCCATCTCTCCATCTCCAGAGCTCAGTGAAGAAGAGACTGGGCCATGACCTGATGGACCAATAATCATACTCAAATATTCTGTGTGTGTGTGTTAGAGCCCTGATTTATTTACTTTATATATGCAACTTAGCACAAGATTTTATCCAAGGCAACTTTTACCACAGACAGTGTATACATTTTTAGTAAGAGTATGTGATCCCTGCTGGAGTTGAACCCATGACCTTGGCATTGCTAGCATAACACTCAATCCTAGCGGCTATCAACTGAGCCACAGAGGATCACTTTAAACCCACAGAAGCAGCTTGGGAAACTAATAAGGGTTTTAGTTTAGCTGTGTAACATTCCCTTCGTCTATGTATGAGGACTGAGTTGTGCACTTTTTTTGATGTCATTCTGGTACCTCTGGATTCCACTGGTCCCAGATCTGTCAAGCCAGCACAAACAGATATGGGACCAGGTTACCTCTGGAATATTCCAAACGTTAGAACTGTGTAAAAGTAAACAGCTGAGCTGGACAAGATCAACCTCTCCTGGAGCCAGGCACAACGTGCTACATAAGTACAGGAAAAAGAAAAACTGAAGAGAGCTAAGTGTGGCATTCAGGCCAAATGGGGAATGAAGAGGATTTAGTAAGTAAGTCCACGTAAACAATGATTTACTTCAGGGGAGGTTTTAAAACATGTAGGCCTATCTAGAGGACCATTAAACGCAATAACCATAGGAGTTGGCTACACAGCACAAACAGATCTGGGATCATGCTGGACTGGTAAGGTAAACACCAGTACCCCTCAGGGGTGGTTTGATAACAACATGAACTCATCAGCTCACTGCATTATTTGATAACATGCAGCCTATCTTAGAGGGCCCTGCCTGCAGTCTGAGCACGTTCCATATAGTAATTGTCTGGCAGGGGCAGCGACCGCACGCCTCTTTAAGAGCTTAAATCGGTGTGCAGGTTTATTTTCCCGAGCGGAGAGCAAGGTGTGGCGTGTCGGTACATCAGACAGCCAGATGAGAGGCAGAAGCCACAAGCTGCTGCATTGGTAGCTGAGGATGCTGGGTATGCAACAGGGCGGCGAGACAAAACACACACAACACACACACACATTTCTGGATTCAAAGAGGCACTTCAAAGCTAGTGCCATCACTGGGGTATTGGTCATGAAATATTTTTACAGCCCTGTGCAGCCTGAGTTTAGTACATTTTTTAATAGGATAAGCTAACTGAATATTGCAGTTAGAGATGACACCTTTAAAAGATTGATATGACTTCATTTTGGAGCGGTTTTGATTAGATAACTAGATTAGACAGAGTAGAGAGAGACTAGACGTGGTGAATGTTAAATGAAAATGGCCTCAGGTGCTGGTGTGGTGCTGACTGGCAAAGAGCAAAAGAGAGAGTGTGCACCGAGTCAAAATATTGTGTGACAGCAATTACAAACAACCTCTGCAGGATGAGTGCTGGGGAAAAATAATGAACAAGAAACAGCCAAGAATATTACAAACATAATCATCGCAAAATAAATCAATGAAGTCATCAATATAGTCGAGTTGACATTTTGAAATGAGAAAAGTGCAAATGGCAAAGTCCTGAAGCAGCTGTGACTTATTTTGATATTGAAGGGCCAGTGCTCTTTGAAGTAAATGTGATGATGTTTGAAGTTTTATCTCCTGTAACCAATGTGTAAATCTGTGCTAACAGAGAGTGCTGGATTCTCCAGCCAGGTCATCCATGATACAAGTCAGTATTTGACGTCCATCCATGGCTTTGGACATCGGCATATGACCTGGAAACCAGCCACTAGGGGCAACAGTGAGCGCTGTTACCTTCAAGTAGGTTTTGGTTTTGCTAGGGTAATGTGGACGGGAATGGCGGATGGATATAAGCATCTGCCTTTGATTACAATGGATGCAAGTTGAAATCCAGCAATAGAACATTTTTTGTTTAATCCCAAACCTTAACTCTTGCCTTAACCATTCTGTGTTAAAGGGGCAGCAGGTAGCCTAGTGTTTAGCGTGTTGAACTAGTAACCGGGAGGTTGCAAGATTGAATCCCTGAGCTGACAAGGTAAAAATCTGTCGTTCTGCCACTGAACTAGGCAGTTAACCCACTGTTCCTAGGCCGTCATTGAAAATAAGAAGTTGTTCTTAATGGACTTGCCTAGTATAACAAAAAAATGCTTAACCTTAAGATTTCAAAGTTAATGCCTAAACTTAAACACTTGGAAATGTTATGTTTGTGAAACATGGATAAATGTCTAATTCTGAGGTGAGATTGTGACAGCTGGTGAATACATGAGCACCCAACTGGTGAAAGTGACCATTGGTTTCTATTTAGGAGACAGATAGCCTGTGTGTGTGTGGGTGCATGTTTGTGTGTATTAGACTCGTCCAGAAAAAACAAGTGTCTTTCCATCTGTAATGAGGTCGTCTTGAGTGGGTCGTCGTTTGTAGAATAGTAGTGAAGACATCAACACTATGAAATAACACATATGGAATCAAGTAGTAACCAAAAAAGTGTAAAACAAATCAAAATATGAGATTCTTCAAATAGCCAGCCTTTGCCTTGATGACAGCTTTGCTCACTCTTGGCATTCTCTCAAACAGCTTCACCTGGAATGCTTTTCCAACAGTCTTGAAGGAGTTCCCACATATGCTGAGAACTTGATGGCTGCTTTTCCTTCACTCTGCAATCCGACTCATCGCAAACCATTTCAATATGGTTGAGGTCGGGGGATTGTGGAGGCCAGGTCATCTGATGCAGCACTCCATCACTCTCTTTCTTGGTAAAATAGCCCTTACACAGCCTGGAGGTGTGTTGGGTCATTGTCCTGTTGAAAAACAAATGATAGTCCCATTAAGCCAAAACCAGATGGGATGGTGTATCATTGCAGAATGCTGTGGTAGCCATGCTGGTTAAGTGTGCCTTGAATTCTAAATAAATCACTGACAGTGTCACCAGCAAAGCACCCCCACACCATAACACCTCCTCTGTGTGTGTGTGTGTGTGTGTGTGTGTGTGTGTGTGTGTGTGTGTGTGTGTGTGTGTGTGTGTGTGTGTGTGTGTGTGTGTGTGTGTGTGTGTGTATTAGACTCATCCAGAAAAAACAAGTATCTTTCCATTTGTAATGAGGTCGTCTTGAGTGGGTCGTCGTTTGCCACAGTAACTTCTGTGGATGGCTTTTTAGCATTTTAAAATAGAGCAGGGGGTACAGGACATAAGATATGGATTACCCTTAAATTGGTCTGTGAGAACAAGGTGGCATTTACACCGAGGGTGTTTTAAACAACTTTGAAAAGGTTGACTTCTACAGCACAGGAAGTAACACATTGAGGGCTGATGAAGCCAGCTGGATTCAAACCCATGTAGGTCGGTGAAGTGCTTCCTCTCTGTTAATCCCATTGGTAATCATGTGTGTCATAGGGCTTTTTCCTTCCCACCAGGCAGACAGGTTGTGGGGGTGAAAGATGGGATGGGGGGATGAGGGCGAAGGCTGACTGGATACTGAAAGTGCACATTTGAACACACACACATACACAGATTGCAGGAGCTTGATGGATGTTGAGTGGCTAGTCAGGGAGAGCTAGTGTGCATCTACTCCACTGGTCTAGATGAACACCAGGAGAAGGGGTTTAGACATGGCCCAGGGGGATAAATATTTTCTCACCCAGACCCAGGAGTCCCTGTGTATATACACTACCGGTCAAAAGTTTTAGAACACCTACTCATTCAAGGGTTTTTCTTTATTTGTACTATTTTCTACATTGTGGAAAAGTATTGAAGATATCAGCACTATGAAATAACACATATGGAATCATGCAGTAACCAAAAAAGTGTTAAACAAATCAAAATATATTTTAAATTTGAGATTCTTCAAATAGCCCCCCATTGCTTTGATGACAGCTTTGCTCACTCTTGGCATTCTCTCAACCAGCTTCACCTGGAATGCTTTTCTAACAGTCTTGAAGGAGTTCCCACATATGCTGAGCACTTGTTGGCTGCTTTTCCTTCACTCTGCAGTCCGACTCATCCTAAACCATTTCAATATGGTTGAGGTCGGGGATTGTGGAGGCCATGTCATCTGATGCAGCACTTCATTACTCTCTTTCTTGGTAAAATAGCCCTTACACAGCCTAGAGGTGTGTTGGGTCATTGTCCTGTTGAAAAACAAATGATAGTCCCACTAAGCCAAAACCAGGTGGGATGGTGCATCGCTGCAGAATGCTGTGGTAGCCATGCTGGTTAAGTGTGCCTTGAATTGTAAATAAATCACTGACAGTGTCACCAGCAAAGCACCCCCACACCATAACACCTCCTCCCCCATGCTTTATGAAGGGAAATACACATCTGTTCACCCACACCATGTCTCACAAAGACACGGCAGTTGGAACCAAAAATCTCCTCTTTGGACTCCAGACCAAAGGACAAATTTCCACCGGTCTAATGTCCATTGCTCGTGTTTCTTGGCCCAAGCAAGTCTCTTCTTATTATTGGTTTCCTTTAGTAGTAGTTTCTTTGCAGCAATTCGACCATGAAGGCCTGATTCACACAGTCTCCTCTGAACAGTTGATGTTGAGATGTGTCTGTTACTTGAACTCTGGGAAGCATTTATTTGGGCTGTAATTTCTGAGGCTGATAACTCTAATGAACTTATCCTCTTCCATTGCTGTGGCGGTCCTCATGAGAGCCAGTTCCATCATAGCGCTTGATGGTTTTTGTGACTGCACTTGAAGAAACTTTGAAAACTTTCTTGAAATTGTATCAGATTGACTGACCAACATGTCTTAAAGTAATGATGGTCTGACATTTCTCTTTGCTAATTTGAGATTTTCTTGCCATAATATGGACTTGGTATTTTACCAAATAGGGCTTTCTTCTGTATACCCTCCCGCCTTGTCACAACACAACTGTTTGGCTCAAACGCATTAAGAAGGAAAGAAATTCCACAAATTAGCTTTTAAGAAGGCACACTTGTTAATTGGAATGAATTCCAGGTGACTGCCTCATGAAGCTGGTTGAGAGAATGCCAAGCGTGTACAAAGCTGTCATCAAGACAAAGGGTGGCTATTTGAAAAATCTCAAATATAGAATATATTTTGATTTGTTTAACACTTTTTTGATTACTACATGATTCCACATGTGTTATTTCATAGTTTTAACCTCTTCACTATTATTCTACAATGTAGAAATTAGTAAAAATAAAGAAAAACCCTTGAATGAGTAAGCGTTCTAAAACTTTTGAACGGTAATGTATAGTACATACTATATATACAAAAGTATGTGGTCACCCCTTCAAATTAGTGGATTCAGCTATTTCAGCCACAGCCGTTGCTGACAGGTGTATTGCACACAAACATGTGATCTCTATAGACAAACAATGGCAATAGAATGGCCTTACTGAAGAGCTCAGTGACTTTAAATGTGGCACTGTTGCCTTTCCAACAAGTCAGTTCTTTCAATTTCTGCCTTGCTAGAGCTGCCCCGGTCAACTGTAAGTGGTGTTATTGTGAAGTGGAAATGTCTAGGAGCAACAAGTGTAATGTTTGGTGGAGGAGGAATAATGGTCTGTGGCTGTTTTTCATGGTTCAGACTAGGCCCTTTAGTTCCAGTGAAGGGAAATCTAAACAGTACAGCATACAATGACATTTTAGATGATTCTGTGCTTGTGGCTGAATGGAAGCAAGTCCCTGCAGCAATGTTCCAATATCTTGTGGAAAGCCATCAAGGAAGAGTGGAGGCTGTTATAGCAGCAAAGGGGGGACAAACTCTATATTAATACAAAAGATTTTGGAATGAGATGTTTGACTAGCAGGTCTCCACATACTTTTGGCAATGTAGTGTATACAGTGCATTCACTTGTGGTAAAGTAAATTGATGGGACATTATTTGGAAAGGCACACACCTGTCTACAGTTGAAGTCAGAAGTTTACATACACCTTAGCCAAGTACATTTAAACTCAGTTTTTCACAATTCCTGACATTTAATCCTAGTAAACATTCCCTGTCTTAGGTCAGTTAGGATCACCACTTTATTTTAAGAATGTGAAATGTCAGAATAATAGTAGAGATAATGATTTATTTCAGCTTTTATTTCTTTCATCACATTCCCAGTGGGTCAGAAGTTTACAATCAATTAGTATTTGGTAGCATTGCCTTTAAATTGTTTAACTTAGGTCAAACGTTTCGGGTAGCCTTCCACAAGCTTCTCACAATAAGTTGGTGAATTTTGGCCCATTTCTCCTGGCAGAGCTGGTGTAACTGAGTCAGGTGGACAACCATTTCTGCAGCACTCCACCAATCAGGCTTTTATGGTAGAGTGGCCAGACGGAAGCCACTCCTCAGAAATTGGCACATGACAGCCCGCTTGGAGTTTGCCAAATGGCACCTAAAGGACCCTCAGGCCATGAGAAACAAGATTCTCTTGTCTGATGAAAGCAAGATTTAACTCTTTGGCCTGAATGCCAAGCATCACATCTGGAGGAAACCTGGCACCATCCCTATGGTGAAGCATGGTGGTGGCAGCATCATGCTGTGGGGATGTTTTTCAGCGGCAGGGACTGGGACACTAGTCAGGATCGAGGGAAAGGTGAATGGAGCAAAATACAGAGAGATCCTTGATGAAAACCTGCTCCAGAGCAGGACCTTTTATTTTATTTAACGTTAATTTAACTAGGCAAGTCAGGTAAGAAAAAAATATTATTTACAATGATGGCCTACCCGGGCCTAACCTGGACGACACTGGGAAAATTGTGCGGCGCCCTATGGGGCTCCCAATCATGGCCGGTTGTGATACAGCCTGTAATCGAACCAGGATCTGTAGTGATGCCTCTAGCACTGAGATGCAGTGCGTTAGACCGCTGCCCCACTCGGGAGCCCAGATCTCAGACTGGGGCGAAGGTTCACCTTCCAACAGGACAATGACCCTAAGCACACAGCCAAGACAACGCAGGAGATTCGGGAAAAGTCTCTGAATGTCCTTGAGTGGCCCAGCCAAAGCTCTGACTTGACACCGATCGAACATCTCCGGAGAGACCTTAAAATAGATGTGCAGCGACACTCCCCATCCAACCTGACGAGCTTGAAAGAATCTGCAGAGAATAATGGGAGAAACTCCCCAAATACAGGTGAGCCAAGCTTGTACCCAAGAACACTCAAGGCTGTAATCGCTGCCAAAGGTGCTTCAACAAACTACTGGGTAAAGGGTCTGAACACTTATGCAAAATCTTTTTTTTTTTTTTATAAATTTGCAAACATTTCTTAACCTGTTTTTGCTTTGTCATTATGGGGTATTGTGCGTGGATTGATGAGGAAAAAATAATTGCATCAATTTTAGAATAAGGCTGTAACATAAAAGAATTTGGAAAAAGTAAAGGGGTCTGAAAACTTTCCGAATGCACTGTGTGTATATATATATATATATATATATATATATATATATATATATATATATATATATATATATACACACACATAACCATGTGAATACCATCTACACCAGGGTTGTTTCACTACCCACCAGCCACCTTTCTCCCCATCCGTTTGTGATTATGTTCAGTCCTGCCCATGGACAACGCATGAAGGAGAAAAAGAATAATACTAGACGATTTCTCCCAAAGGGATTGCACTTGCTGTTCTGGTTCTGCTGATTCATTTTCCATAGGCAGGGGTGGATTCAAGGCTACACAATAAACAGAAAAACATAAGGCGAACATACATTAGACAAAATGCAATCGCTAGCTGCAGTGTTTTATTCCAAAGTGAGATAAAGTGCCATCCCATTTATTTCAAATGTTCAGGATATTTTTTTCAGGAAACTTGGAGGACAGAAAATGTTGCCCACATTCTCTTCTAGACATATTCTACCTCCACTCTCCAATTCTCTCTCTCTCCTACTGTATCTCTTCACACTACAGTGCATCCCCTCTCATCCCCACCACTCTACACTCTACCTCTCACTAGCTTTCTCAATAGCAGAAGAAGTGTGATTAGATTTCACACTTGTCTACAGGGCCTTCAGTTTTTTACCTCCATTTTAACTCTCCCATGACAGTGTGTCACAGCCTTTCAGCAAAATGGGCCATATAAAAAAATAAGCCTCTCTCTCCTTCTCTCCCTCTCTCCTGTGACAGTGTGCCTCAGCCAGGCTTTCAACAAGACAGGCCCTCATAGGCCATAAAAAGTATCTGTCTTTTTCTCCCTCTCTCCTGTGACAGTGTGTCTCAGCCAGCCTTTCAGCGTGACAGGCAGATCGCTCAAAAGGGACTTTGAAATTTGATGTCTATCCATGTCCTGAGAACGTTGGGAAATGCTTTCAAAACCAGGTACTGGTCCCAAACCTTAACCCACACTTAACCAATCGAAATGAATGCATACATTCTATGTTTTAACCCTATCAAAAACTTTAACAGTTAACTTTGAAATGTGCTGTTTTGAGCAAAGGAACAACGCTGAGCAGGAGGAGCAACGTAGGGTGTCAAAACGCTTAGAAAGTTTACAGTTTGAGCAGCTTTGAAATGTATTTCTCTCCCCCTCTCTCTCTCTCTCTCACACACACACACACACACACACACACACAGACTTTCAGCTAGAGAGAGCCCCTCATGGGTACTTTCAACAAATTACCCCAGTCCCCCCCCCCACCCACCCAAACGTGAGAAGACACAAAACAACAACAAAAAACAATGACAAATTAATAGTAAACATTGCACTAACAAAGATTTTAAAAGATACCAGTATATATCATCACCAATCATCAGAAAACCAATAATGCATACATTGTAAAGTATCCTATTTTATTATATCAAATCAAATTTATTTATATAGCCCTTCATACATCAGCTGAAATCTCAAAGTGCTGTACAGAAACCCAGCCTAAAACCCCAAACAGCAAGCAATGCATGTGAAAGAAGCACGGTGGCTAGGAAAAACTCCCTAGGAAAAACTCCCTAGAAAGGCCAAAAACCTAGGAAGAAACCTAGAGAGGAACCAGGCTATGAGGGGTGGCCAGTCCTCTTCTGGCTGTGCCGGGTGGATATTATAACAGAACATGGTCAAGATGTTAAAATGTTCATAAATGACCAGCATGGTCAAATAATAATAATCATAGTAGTTGTCGAGGGTGCAACAAGCACGTCCGGTGAACAGGTCAGGGTTCCGTAGCCGCAGGCAGAACAGTTGAAACTGGAGCAGCAGCATGGCCAGGTGGACTGGGGACAGCAAGGAGTCATCATGCCAGGTAGTCCTGAGGCATGGTCCTAGGGCTCAGGTCCTCCGAGAGAAAGAAAGAAAGAGAGAAAGAGAGAGAGAATTAGAGAGAGCATATATAAATTCACACAGGACACCGGATAAGACAAGAGAAATACTCCAGATGTAACAGACTGACCCTAGCCCCCCGACACATAAACTACTGCAGCATAAATACTGGAGGCTGAGACAGGAGGGATCAGAAGACACTGTGGCCCCATCCGATGATACCCCCGGACAGGGCCAAACAGGCAGGATATAACCCCACCCACTTTGCCAAAGCACAGCCCCCACACCACTAGAGGGATGTCTACAACCACCAACTTACCGTCCTAAGACAAGGCCGAGTATAGCCCACATATGATATGTGACTTGAAGTCCTAAGTATTTACGATTGTCTGTGTAGAGGAAGCCACTATCTGGGTATGTATTAATGCTTTTCTGATGTTTGTTGATGATTTATGCTGGTAAAGCCAAAAGGAACTGCCAGTTGTTGTTTTTTATCATTTTCCCCTATAGTTGTTTTTTAGTCTTTGTACAGAATTCCCTGCTCGGTGATGTGGCTGCAGGACATGGATGTGGGTGAGGTCACTCGTGGCAGGTGTGCCCTCTTTATAACTCTATGTCAAGGTATTTATATGGGTTCAAGGGCGCCTCTTTTCAGTTCAGGTCCTTCACCCAGACAGAGCTGAGTAGTTGAGCACAACAAACAACTCTAACAAACAAAAACATATATGCAGTGGCTCTGCACGCGCAAGAGGGTATTCTCCACTGCTGGCCTGCTCTCCTGTCACCATCGCATGAGCCTGAAGCCACAGACTGCCCAAACTCCTATTTCTGAAAATGAAATCACTTTTCAATCACTTAAAAATGTCTAATAAGGCATTTTTCATTTCATTTGTATTTAATTCTAAGTAAGTCACAGCCTATATGTGTAATTTATATACTGCAATAATTTAATACAATGAAATGTTGTTTAAATGCTGAGTGCTTAATGTTCCTGCCAGCCTAGTGTGTCGCACACACAGATGCTTAACAATGTATTTCTTTGTAGACTATAGCCTGAAAATAATTGAAATAATAGGCTAATAATATAGCCTAAATAATACATTTGTGTTCTTAGGCTACCTGTCTGGCTCCTGACCTATTTAGAGTGTTTATATGCAGTGGTATAAAGTACTTAAGTAAAAATACTTTAAAGTACTACTTAAGTAGTTTTTTGGGGTATCTGTACTTTACTTTACTATTTATATTTTTGACTACTTTTACTTTTACTTCACTGCATTCCAAAAGAAAATAATGTAACTTTTACTCCATACATTTTCCCTGACACCCAAAAGTTCTCGTTACCTTTTGAATGCTTAGTAGGACAGGAAAGTTGTCAAATTCATAAACTTATCAAGAGAACATCCATGGTTATTGCCTCTGATCTGGTGAACTCACTAAACACACCTGCTTCGTTTGTGTTGGAGTGTGCCCCTGGCTATCCGTAAATAAGAAAAAGAAAATGGTGCAGTCTAGTTTGCTTAGTATAAGGAATTTGAAATTATTTTGATACTTTAGTATATTTTAGCCATTACACTTACTTTTGATACTTAAGTGTATTTAAAACCAAACAGTTTTATACTTTTACTCAAGTAGTATTTTACTGGGTGACTTTTACTTTAGTAATTTTTTGTTAAGGTATCTTTACTTTTACTCAAGTATGACATTTGGGTACTTTTTCCACCACTGTTTATATGCTGTTAAATATGACATGTAGCCTATTTGAAATAATGAGCGCTTCTTAGTCACCTTTTCATGATTATTCTGATACTTTTCATTCAATTTATACAGTTTGGTTTCAATAATTCTAAATCAAATGTTAGGTCCAGGTATTCACAAAAATAAGATGCTGTTGGTTAAATGGTGATTTTTAATGAATGGTGCGAATTTGGACCGTGAGTTTTATTCCTGTGAGCGCGGAGTTTTACCATTAGCGAGTTTATTTATATGACAATATTCAAGATGTTCAATATGTAAAGCCACTGCAATAATAAACTTTTGTTTGGAGAGGCTTAGCTGGTTTGAGATCCAGGCAGTTTATTGGCAGCACCCTCCAATAAGGTGACTATCTTTCAAGTAATTTTGGATTTCTAAAATATCTATTGTTTATGGTTAACTGTTATTTTCTACCATCAGAAGTACAGTATTGTTCATCACTGTTTTTGGTCATATTGTGAACATGGTCAGCTGAATCTCTGAAACACTTGTATTTCAGAAAGCTTTCCAGTGGAAGTAACAGATCTAAGTCATTATGGTGTACTCTTGTTAATGTGGTATTTGTGTCAATCAAGCAAACCTAATTCTATAAGCTTAAATACACTTGCTTGTCCTTTATTATCTGCCTCTGTACTGCTTCCCTTTTAATGGGCCTAGAACCTGTAACGTTTAGTTAGAATTGTAATAAAAAATGTTAAACTGTTAATGCAGCATACTACAATCATGTCCGCAAAAACACATTACTGAATACTATAGTATACAACTGTCATGGATGCAAAAACACTGCAGTAAAGTCTGCCAAAAATCTACATTGAATACTATAGTATATACATACAGTTGAAATTGGAAGTTTATATACACTTAGGTTGGATTCATTTAAACTCGTTTTTCAACCACTCCACAGATGTCTTGTTAACAAACTATAGTTTTGGCAGGTAATTTAGGACATCTACTTTGTGCATAACACAAGTACTTTTTCAACAATTGTTTACAAACAGATTATTTCACTTATAATTCACTGAATCACAATACCAGTGTAAGTTTACATACACTAAGTTGACTGTGCCTTTAAACAGCTTGGAAAACTTCAGAAATTATGTTATGGCTTTAGAAGCTTCTGACAGGCTAATTGACATCATTTGAGGTGTACCTGTGGATGTATTTCAAGGCCTACCTTCAAACTCGTGCCTCTTCGCTTGACATCTTGCAAAAATCAAAAGATGGGAGCAATTTCCAAATGCCTAAAGGTACCATGTTCATCTGTTCAAACAATAGTACGCAAGTATAAACACCATAGGACCACGCAGCCGTCATACCTCTAAGGATGGAGACGCGTTCTGTCTCCTAGAGATGAACATACTTTGGTGCGAAAAGTGCAAATCAATCCCAGAACAACAGCAAAGGACCTTGTGAAGATGCTGGAGGAAACAGGTACACAAGTATCTATATCCACAGAAAAACGAGTCCTATGTCGACATAACCTGAAAGGCCACTCAGCAAGGAAGAAGCCGCTGCTCCAAAACCACCATTAAAAAAGCCAGACTACGGTTTGCAACTGCACGTGGGGACAAAGATCGTACTTTTTGGAGAAATGACCTCTGGTCTGATGAAAAAAAAAATAGAACTGTTCGGCCATAATGACCATTGTTATGTTTGGAGGCAAAGGGGGGCGCTTGCAAGCCGAAGAACACCATCCCAACCGTGAAGCACGGGGGTGGCACTATCATGTTGTGGGCGTGCTTTGCTGCAGGAGGGACTGGTGCACAAAATAGATGGCATCATGAGGCAGGAGGGACTGGTGCACAAAATAGATGGCATCATGAGGCAGGAAAATTATGTGGATATATTGAAGCAACATCTCAAGACATCAGTCAGGAAGTTATAGCTTGGTCGCAAATGGGTCTTAGAAATGGACAATGACCCCAAGCATACTTCCAAAGTTGTGGCAAAATGGCTTAAGGACAACAAAGTCAAGGTATTGGAGTGGCCATCACAATAAAAAAATATATTTTACCTTTATTTAACTAGGCAAGTCAGTTAAGATCAATTCTTATTTTCAATGACGGCCTAGGAACAGTGGGTTAACTGCCTTGTTCAAAGCCCTGACCTCAAACCTATAGAACATTTGTGGGCAGAACTGAAGAAAAGTGTGTGTGCAATGAGGCCTACAAACCTGACTCAGTTACACCAGCTTTGTCAGGAGGAATGGGCCAAAATTCACAAAACTTATTGTGGGAAACTTGTGGAAGGCTACCCGAACCGTTTGACCCAAATTAAACAATTTAAAGTCAATGCTACCAAATACTAATTGAATGTATGTAAACTTCTGACCCACTGGGAATGTGATGAAAGAAATAAAATCTGAAATAAATCATTCTCTCTTCTATTATTCTGACATTTCACATTCTTAAAATAAAGTGGTGATCCTTACTGACCTAAAACAGGGAATTTTTACTCGGATTAAATGTCAGAAATTTTGAGAAACTGAGTTTAAATGTGTTTGGCTTAGTTGTATGTAAACTCCCGACTTCAACTGTATGTGGGTAATGTGGGTTAACTATAACATGTTGGATATTTGAACTAATACCCCAATGGAAATACACTTAACATTTTTGTTATATTCTCGACAAATTTCTAAATGCATTGTATCCACATTTGTGGTTGTTTTGTGTTTTAAGGGATGCAACAGTGTGAGGTATAGTATTCTACAATATACTACAAAATTACAGTGGTGGAAAAAGTATTTGATCCCCTGCTGATTTTGTATGTTTGCCCACTGACAAAGAAATGATCAGTCTATAATTTTAATGGTAGGTTTATTTGAACAGTGAGAGACAGAATAACAAAAAAATATAGAGAAAAATGCATGTCAAAGATGTTATAAATTGATTTGCATTTTAATGAGGGAAATAAGTATTTGACCACCTCTCACTCAGAAAGATTTCTGGCTCCCAGGTGTCTTTTATACAGGTAACAAGCTGAGATTAGGAGCACACTCTTAAAGGGAGTGCTCCTAACCGCAGCTTGTTACCTGTATAAAAGACACCTGGGAGCCAGAAGCAATCAATCAATCAGATTCCAAGCTCTCCACCATGGCCAAGACCAAAGAGATCTCCAAGGATGTCAGGGAAAAGATTGTAGACCTACACAAGGCTGGAATGGGCTACAAGACCATCGCCAAGCAGCTTGGTGAGAAGGTGACAACATTTGGTGCGATTATTCGCAAATGGAAGAAACACAAAAGAACTGGCAATATCCCTCGGCCTGGGGCTCCATGCAAGATCTCACCTCGTGGAGTTGCAATGATCATGAGAACGGTAAGGAATCAGCCCAGAACTACACGGGAGGATCTTGTCAATGATCTCAAGGCAGCTGGGACCATAGTCACCAAGAAAACAATTGGTAACACATTATGCTGTGAAGGACTGAAATCCTGCAGCGCCCGCAAGGTCCCCCTGCTCAAGAATACATATACATGCCCGTCTGAAGTTTGCCAATGAACATCTGAATGATTCAGAGGACAACTGGTGAAAGTGTTGTGGTCAGATGAGACCAAAATGGAGCTCTTTGGCATCAACTCAACTCGCCGTGTTTGGAGGAGGAGGAATGCTGCCTATGACCCCAAGAACACCATCTCCACTGTCAAACATGGAGGTGGAAACATGCTTTGGGGGTGTTTTTCTGCTAAGGGGACAGGACAACTTCACCGCATCATTTGACGGGGCAATGTACTGTCAAATCTTGGGTGAGAACCTCCTTCCCTCAGCCAGGGCATTGAAAATGGCTCGTGGATGGGTATTCCAGCATGACAATGACCCAAAACACACGGCCAAGGCAACAAAGGAGTGGCTCAAGAAGTACATTAAGGTCCTGGAGTGGCCTAGCCAGTCTCCAGACCTTAATCCCATAGAAAATCTGTGGAGGGAGCTGAAGGTTCGAGTTGCCAAACGTCAGCCTCGAAACCTTAATGACTTGGAGAAGATCTGCAAAGAGGAGTGGGACAAAATCCCTCCTGAGATGTGTGCAAACCTGGTGGCCAACTACAAGAAACGTCTGACCTCTGTGATTGCCAACAAGGGTTTTGCCACCAAGTACTAAGTCATGTTTTGCAGAGGGGTCAAATACTTATTTCCCTCATTAAAATGCAAATCAATTTATAACATTTTTGACATGAGTTTTTCTGGATTTTTTTGTTGTTATTCTGTTTCTCACTGTTCATATAAACCTACCATTAAAATTATAGACTGATCATTTCTTTGTAAGTGGGCAAACGTACAAAATCAGCAGGGGATCAAATACTTTTTCCCCCCACTGTATATAGTAAGCACTATACAAGTGAGGGGGAACCTCAGAGGAAATCCCCAGCATGAGCTCCACAATGACAGCATGTTCAAATCAAAAAAGCATTGACAAAGCTAGCAGTAAAGCTAGCTAGCAGTCCAAAAAATTATTAAGTAAGCATTACCTAACTAAGGGACACTACAGTGTGTCGTACAGTATTCTCCTGTATACTACGCAATTATATAGTAAGCCCAGCACAACCGAAGGATACTACAGTGTAGAGTAGAGGATTCTACAGTTTACTACATTTTACAGTAGAGTTCTACAGTAGGTACTATAGTATGCTATAGTAACTGTAGTATTTTTTTATGTGGGCAGACTTCCTATTGTGTCAGGTTTTTTATACTCTCCCTCAACAATAGCACTGGCACAAGATCATTCTGTTCTAAGGAAGTGGATGGGTCTGTCTACCCTGGTGTGATCCTAGTAAACAGAAGTGTGAATCAGACACATCATGCCATCAGTTGCTGACTGACTCCAAGACATCCCTTTATAAGACATCCTATTGTCAGGTTTTCGATTACCTACAAAACTGGAAACTTTCCTCGGTTTTGCAGCCTAAATCCTGATGTTCCATCCACAAAAGCAGCAGTAGATCATTATGTTCTTAGGACGTCAACAACCCAATGACCTTACTGGCATTGACAAGTAGCAAACTTGGATTCATTCTATCATCTACTGTTCCTGGATGCAAGACTTCATTCATCCTCTCTCTTAATGGAAATGCTCTTTAGACAAGATTAGTGGGGGTGTTACTGCAAATGTAAAATCGAATGTCAGTAGAGTTACGATGCCTGTTTATCTTTGCATTTTAGATTCCAATGACAGACTTAGACCTTTTTCCACCTTTGCTCTGTCAGGGCTAATGCTTTACAAAATATATGGAAAAGTGACATGTTTTTTTTTCTACAGCAAAGTGCCTTTGGCTAAATAGGTGTTGAAAACAAACAACGAAGAAACACTGGATCCCACTCTCTCATTATCTTTCTATTCTCTCTGTCTGCCGGAATGATAAATGTGTTGTGTTTGCTGTTGGAAAACAGTTTACCACAACAAAGACCGAGTGAGGCAACCAGCTAAAATGCTTTGCAGGCAGCTATCAGCCAGCTGTTCACAGAGCTCTCACATGCCACTCAAACACAGTCCTTGGGTTGTTAGGCATAGAGCCATTTTGGGGGAAAAGTAATGGGAAATAGCAGTTCGGGAAAAAGCTGAGGGAAAAATGTAATCACACTCAGATTCATAGACAGAGCTATGGATGCAAGGACTGACCATTCATGATATCAAAAATATAGGACCGGTTAAAGCGATGCAAGAACTGCAACGCTGCTGGGTTTTTCACACTGAACAGTTTCCCGTGTGTATCAAGAATTTTACACCACCCGAAGGACATCAAGCCAACTTGACACAACTGTGGGAAGCATTGTAGTCAACATGGTTCAGCATCCCTGTGGAACGTTTTCGACAACTTGTAGTCCATGCCACAATGAATTGAGGCTGTTTTGAGGGCAAAAGGGGGGATGTATATCAATATTAGAAAGGTGTTCTTAATGTTTTGTACATTGTATATACTGTATCATTAATTCATGTCCAAAAATAGATGTAGCAACTAAGGATTCTAACTTTAAGGGGAACTACACAAAAGAAACTACACTTACTATTATTATAAAGAAATATACACTACCATTCAAAAGTTTGGGGTCACTTAGAAATATCCTTATTTTTTAAAGAAAAGCACATTTTTTGTCCATTAAAATAACATCAAATTGATCTGAAATACAGTGTAGACATTGTTAATGTTGTAAATGACTATTGCAGCTGGAAATGGCAGATTTTTTTATGGAATGTCTACATAGGCATACAGAGGCCCATTATCAGCAACCATCACTTCTGTGTTCCAATGGCACGTTGTGTTAGCTAATCCATTTTAAAAGGTTATTTATCATTAGAAAACCCTTTTGCAATTATGTTAGCACAGCTGAAAACTGTTGTGCTATTTAAAGAAGCAATTAAACTGACCTTCTTTAGAATAGTTGAGTATCTGGAGCATCAGCATTTGTGGGTTTGATTACAGGCTCAAAATGGCCAGAAACAAAGAACTTCCTTCTGAAACTCGTCAGTCTATTCTTGTTCTGAGAACAGAAGGCTATTCTAAGCGAGAAATTGCCAAGAAACTGAAGATATCATACAATGCTGTGTACTACTCCCTTCACAGAACAGAGCAAACTGGCTCTAACCAGAATAGAAAGTGGGAGGCCACAGTGCACAACTGAGCAAGAGAACAAGTACATTAGAGTGTCTAGATTGAGAAAGACGCCTCACAAGTCCTCAACTGGCAGCTTCATTAAATAGTACCCCCAAAACACCAGTCTCAATGCCAACAGTGAAGAGATGACTCCGGGATGCTGGCCTTCTAGGCAGAGTTGCAAAGAAAAATCCATATCTCAGACTGGCCAATAAAAAAAAAAGATTAAGATGGGCAAAAGAACACAGACACTGGACAGAGGGACTCTGCTTAGAAGGCCAGCATCCTGGAGTCACCTCTTCACTTTTAATGTTGTTTTTGTGCTTTTCTTTCATAAACAAGGACATTTCTAAGTGACCCCAAACTGTTGAAATTTAGTATATATATTTTGTTTATTTTCTGCCTTAGACCATGACAGAAACATAATATAACTCAAATAATATAAATATGTTGTATATTGTAAGCTTATGCCTTGCTTCTAACTTTTTCGCATCTTTCAAAATACTGTCTGACAGGTGTATGGGGTGGAAGATCACCTAAGTGGACTAAATGCATTTCCTCTAACATTCTGCTATACTCCTGAAGTGTTTGGTGAAACTGTCCTGATGGATAAAAAGTGGTTTGCATCACTGTATACAATAGAGAGTGTACTCCGCCTGGAATCTGGAGTCATGGCTGGGTAAACTGATGAACCCTGCAGGGTGTAATGCATACTTAAATAAACAGTCACTTAGTCCTGGTCCCTCCCTAGCTCTGCAATTTAATCACCCAGGTTAAATAGATGAGTCCCTGCTCCTGAATCACTCATTACAGACACAAATGCGCACACACACAAACAAACACATGCACCACACACCTTACATACGGTGTCTTCGTGGACCAAGCATTTTCATGGTAATGACCATCTGTCAGTCTTGAGAGAGAGAGACAGACAGACAGAGAGAGATTGTTAAAATCATGCTCAGGTAATCTATGGTTTCGTTTAGGCGATCTGTTTGGGCTAAAGCAGAAAACCGCCAAGAAAATCACCAACGTTGAGAGATATAATGCTTTTTCTTGGCTCACTTAAAAAAATATTATATTCATCTTTTGGGAGAAATCTTCCTTGCATCATGATGGGTATATACCCACACTAGCTTCATATTATTTTTCCCAGACTGTGCCAATGTATTGACGTCTGTGCATTTTTCACTCACCTAGCATTACCTTGGAGCATAACTGTACCAACAAACTCTCACAGTCTCATGTCAGAATTAGATGTTCATCCATGTTTCTCAAGTTGTTCCATATGTCAAATTTCAAAGTGTTTGGTTACTTCTTTGGTTACTTCTCTGTATCGTTCCAACGTTAAGTTTTGGCATTCACTCCAAATGTTTAAGATTCTGAATGGTTAAGGTAAGGGTTTGGAATAGGCTTAAAACAAAAGTATTTAAAAAAAAAACTTTGGGGATTCTAACTTGCAACCTTTGGATCCAGAGGTAGATACTTACGCTTGTCCAACATCCCCATCCACAATGCCCAATCAAAACCAAACCAAAGACTACTTGAAGATAACAGCACTCACTGTTGCCCCTAGTTACTGATTTCCACGTCATATCCCAATGTCCTCAGACATGGATGGACGTTGAATACTGACTTGTATCACGGGTGACCTGCCTGAACTATACAAGAAAATGCAGAGAGGTAGGAAATGGAAGAGGCCTCTAAATGCTCGCAGAGATGGGAGATGGAGGCAAAGGCTCAAACAGCCATTGGTGAAACAAACACACACACACACACACACACACAAAGGCTGGTAAAGCAAACCGTGTAAGACTCAGAGGAGCTCACTGTGTTCAACTTCACCTGGACTGGAGAGGGATTTGATCTTTACATCAACAAATCTTCCAAAAGTCTGCTGTTGGAGTCTGTCCTTACATGTAACACACTGAGGAGGGAGGGAGGAGAGAGAGGATGATGATGAGAATGAGAGAAAGCGTGTTTTGCAATTACAGCCAGGTCAAGACAGTTGCTCAGCTCAATAATAACTTTAGTATAAAAGTAAAGTGTGGACATTGTGCCAGCCTTTCTCAAGTAAAGGTTTGTAATGATAACAATTAAAGGGAGGCTAGGAAATAGAACACTTCTGCCCACACTCCTCTCCCTTCACTCTATTATTATTATTT
Source organism: Salmo trutta (assembly GCF_901001165.1). Classification (NCBI taxonomy): domain Eukaryota; kingdom Metazoa; phylum Chordata; class Actinopteri; order Salmoniformes; family Salmonidae; genus Salmo; species Salmo trutta. The sequence goes on along the minus strand of NC_042990.1, from coordinate 19,795,004 downwards.
ATTTATTTTTACGCCGTTTTCTCACCAGTTCCGTGGTATCCAGGGGCGGACTGAAACAATAATTCAGGCCAGGAATTTGACTCCATCCCAGGCCACCCTGTTCACGCAAACCACCAGACCGCTAATTTTGTAGGCTAACCCTATTTGTTGATGTAACGGGTACCAAACGAGTTATACATTTGGACACTATGTTCATCTGGGAAGAAAGTTATCCAAATTACAAAATACAAACATTTGGGACTGACCAAAAAGTAGCCTATCTGAACACTGAGTTTTCAAGGTATGCTATGGCTATGGGTGCACCCTCAAAAACTCACTAGGAATACACCAATCATAGCACATACAAATGTACAAGGCTAGACACACAAAACAATTAGCCTACACTTTTTAAAAAGAGAATGAGGTATACAGAGTTAACTGAAATGTTCAAATGATTATCTTTATATTCAAGCATCAAGCATATCAAAAGTATCAAAAAACTTCACACATTCACAGAACTTGAACATAAGCTACAACAATGTAAGTAAGTATAATACAAAAGTCGAGAAGCACTCCTCTACAAAAAAAAAAGTAGATTACAATGTCCCCTCACTGGTGTCCATAAAGCCAACAGCACACCATAAACACATCTATACACTGAGTCAATGAAATTGAACAGTCACTACATAACTGCAAGTATAATACGAAAGTCCCAAAAACATGTCTCTGTACAAAAGCTTTAACTCACAGCAAATGTTCTTTCACCCTTGTCAGCCTGTTAAGGAAGAGTCATAGTATAGCTACTTCAGAGTAACAAGGAAGTAATTACCACTAGTAACAATATAAGCTCAAAAAACGAGCCATGATTGTCGGCCATGTTTTCCAAGTTATATGCAGCTTCGTGTCTGTGTCCTCTGTAGCTAAGCCCACATTTACCAATAACTTTAACTACATCAATCACACGTTCCAGGACCTGCCTCCTCTTTCTGACCTGGTCTCGTTGAACTGACATTTGCTTATCACTCAGAATGGTACAGATGTCTGCTTTGCTGGCTCTGAGGAAAAAGGCTTCTGCACTTTCTCTATGGGTCTTGCTTCTCTCATGTTCCTGTACTCTCTGATGGGCATGTTTCCAGGCCTGCATGCCTCCTTTGACAAATGCACTATCACTGGCTGAAGGTTTTCCGAATGCAAGACATACTGAGCAGAACAAGGACTGAGTTACTTCATTGTATGTCAGCCATTTTCTGTTTGTGCCATCTTTGGAGTGGAATACATTGGGAATGACTCTGGGGGTTTATTTTGGGTGGTACTGAAAAAATAAGTAAAAATCCTTGGACTGAGGGTGGGCAAAATAATACATTTGATTTTCAGTGCTTTCGCTGTCCCTTTCTATTTTCCCTGTACTGGGCTCTGAACCTCTCTCTCTCTGCACATCTGGTTGCTCTGCAGAATGAGATTAACATTGTAAATAACCTTACCTTAAACTTGTATTACTTGTGCAGTCCTCGATTGTATGCCCCCCGATACCAGTCCTACTGATAATCTCATAAATAAAGCACATATTAATGTAAAATCATAGCCTACATGTTTAGGTTCTTAAGTTCTTAAGTGCTCTTAAGTTGTACCTGAAGGTTCCTGCTCTGAGTCTGACTGTGTACTGACCTGATCTCCAGTTCTGCAGGAGCACCTGAAGCTCTAGTGCTGCTGCCGCTTCCTTCTCCACCTTTACAAAGAAAAGACTGAGTATTATCATACTCACTATCATTAGTGTATCAGTAGGCTACATTAATACAGCTCTGGAAAAAAATCATTTGGAGTGGTCTCTTAATTTTTCCCAGTGCTGTATATTATTGTAGTAACTTGTAATGCTGGTACTAATGGCACTAATGATCTTTGTCATTGCCTGTGCTGTGTCACACAGGCTACTGTGTTACGTTCATGGATGTATTATGGTTACGTTACTGTAGAGTGTTTTGCTGTACAGGTTATGTGCACTTTCCCTAGCTTATGTGGCATGAGTCATGACCGAATGCTGGCAAGTCCATAGTCTAGGTTTACTATTCTTTACTAGTTGAAACATATTGTCTTCAATGTCATATTATGATTGCTATGTTGCACTCATTGCTATGATATAATCTGTAGAGAGGCAGGTAGATGGTTGCTATGTGCGTCGCGAAGAGACCTGATGTCATTTTTGGTGAGCGCACCCTCGCGCGGGGACACTGCAGCGAGTGAGTGAGAGTCGCGCCTGATGCGTGGATTCTCTGTCAACTCATTCCTGCTTGCTATATGGTCAAGTTGACTATTCACCGCAGGCCAAAACGACCCTCAGGCCACCGGGAAATGTCCCGGTGCTCCCGACGGCCAGTCCGCCATTGGTGGTATCCAATTGGTAGTTACAGTCTTGTCACATTGCTGCAACTCCCGTACGGACTCGGGAGAGGCAAAGGTCAAGAGCCATGTGTCCTCCAAAACACAGCCAATCCGCACTGCGCAATGGGACAAGAACATCCCTGCCGGCCAAACCATCCCCTAATACAGACGACATTGTGCCAATTGTGCACTGGCCCATGGGTCTCCCAGTTATGGCCTGCTGCAACAGAGCCTGGACTCGAACCAAGATCTCTAATTGCACAGCTAGCACTGCGATGCAGTGCCTTAGACCACAGCGCTACTCAGAAGGCTCCCCCTTCACTTTAGTTGGGGTGCTGATGACTGCTGGCTGCTGAACGTGATTGTAGGTGATTTATCGATCCAACATCAACACTTGCGTTTTCTTCCTTCTCACTGGTTCTGGCAGATGGGAGGAACTCCTGGCAGACCTATACACACACCCACTGGGGAGGTAGCCCTGCATCAGTGACTACAGGTCACTGTAGATAGACTCACAACAACAATACCCTGCAGATCTATAGCAGCATACTACCATGTTTTGCTGACTTGCATTTGAACATTTTAGTAATTTAGCAGACGCTCTTATCCAGAGCGACTTACAGTAATGAGAGCATACTATTTCAAACTGGTCCCCCATGGAAATCGAACCCACAATTCTGCCGTTGCAAGTGCCGTGCTTTACCAAAGAAAAGGGGGTGGACAGAACAACCAACGTTTCTCATAAAATTACATGGAAGCTAGGAAGTTAACTGAGTTTTTTTTTTTTACTTTTTGTTTACTGCAGGAAACATTTCACGGAACAAAAAGAAAAAAAGAACATACCCGGAAGCTGTTACAGGAAGAGGAAAAATATTTCTTAAAATGTTTTTGTTTTGTTGACTGCAGAAGCGGTTGTACGCAAACTGGAAATGAGAGGAGTATCACAGGCCTGGCGTTGGCGTGGCAATGGTGTACTCCATTTGAGCGAGTTCACTGGGGTTAAGATGACCAATCAGTGAGTTCTGATTGAATCCCTTTAGAACGTAGTAACCCTGAGAGACCCAGGAGATCCAATCAGGAGTCTGCCCACACACACACACATCAGACACACACAGGATACACAGTCCAGTCTCTAACTCTCTCACGTTGAGATACAGTCACTGCACCTACCCATTGTGAGGTGTCTCACCTCGTCAAGGTTGGACAGAGATAGCGAGAAAGAGAGAGAGGCCTCCATTTCTGACAGTGTTTTTTTGTCTTCAGGTAGAGATAGAGAGAAAGAGAAGGGGTAAAAGGAGGCAGAGAGAAGTTGATAAGAGGAAGTAGAGGAGAGAGCTAGAGGCCTCCATTTCTGACAGTAGTTTTTTTTGTGTGTGTGTGTGTGTGTGTGTGTGTAGCTGCTCTCCTCATGTTTCCCTCTTTAAAGTTGTAAGCCCAGATGGAACGAATTGAGGAGGAGGAGAATGCCCTGAATCTATTTCTGCCGAATGAAGAACGACGTCCAAATTGGTCCAGCATGTTATGGTGGAGTAAAGCTGCATCAGAGTTCATTCCAGCATTGATTGACTGAAGAGAACAGAACTGCCACTGAAAATTGTCAACAAGCCTATTTCTCTCTCTCTCTCCTTTCAGGCGTTCAGCTAAACTGGACGGATTGGATTTACCTTAATTCCCATTATTCCATGCATTTTAGAACAGCCACATGGACACCGGCTGTGAATCTCAACAAAGCTCCACTAGAGGAGAATATAGTGCTGTTGCATCATATTGATCTAAATGTTGTCTGGACAGACAAAAGGGCTTACCAAGAAAAACTTCCAAAAGGACTAATTCAAAGGCAGAAATTAGTCGGTTACACACCACAAAAGTTGGAGCACACCACAAAGAAAAGGTAGAGATTAATTTCTTAATCCATTGTTCAGGATGAGGACAGGTGACTGACGTTTATACGTCAAACTGACGTCTTCCTCAGAGTGACCTGACAATTGCACTTAGCTCGTATTTAAACCCTGGTGGCCTACCAAGAAACAACAATGTTCAAATAAAATAGCATGATTCAAGGTAAATGGCAAATAATAGCACCAAATAATAACAATAAGAACAAGAACAAGAACAAGAAAAAATCTTGTGTGTAGTTGATCAGTAGGCCATGTCAAAATAAAGCATACGCATATAGTTTGGCGTCTGTGAAAGCGGCGGCACAGAGACCAAAAAAATCAAGTTCGGCCCCTTAGCATCCACAGTGTCTAACGTGTGCAGCCAGAAATCTTGATTAGTTGATTATTTGAATCAGCTGTGTAGTGCCACGGCAAAAAAACAAAACGTGCAACCCTTAGGGTCCCGAAGACCGAATTTTGGAAACCCTGATTTATTGACTATGTTACCTCCTCTTGGTGAAATCTGGACGTGTTTTAAGGCTGAAAAGCACACAGGGAGGAAGGTGAGCCATGGTTGGCTTCTATGCACTGGCGCACAATAGCATAGTCCTTGATTTTATTATGAATAGCAGCATTATATTCTGCAATGCATAGTATCAACGCTCTTGTGGTTTGACCAATATAAGCAGCCCTGCATATGCATGTGAGCATGTAAATGACATTCGTAGTGCTACAATTGATGGTTTGGATTTTGTATTCTTTACCTGTTCTTGGGTGGGAAAAAACATTCATAATGGTTATGTTGTCACAATGTACACGGTGGCCACACTTGTAATTGCCATTGGTCGGGTCTGGGAGCCAAGTGTTGCATGTCTTGGGTAGGATGTTACAGTGTTTCAATACAATGGATTTGACACAACCGGCACATGGGCCGTACTCCATTGGGAAAAAAACGTACGGGCGATTTGTCCTGGTTTCTATTCATGCCAGTGAGTAGACTTTGACGTTCAGTCTCTCTAGCATGGGTATAGACCTGTTCAATGACACGCTTATCATACCTCCGTTGTATGAACCTGGTGCAGATACGATTAGCTTTGAGCTCAAACTCTGTCAGTACTACAGTTATGTCTGTAGGAAGTTTCCCACAGGTATGTTCTGCTTAAGGTGTACCAGGTGGTTACTGTCTGCAAGTAAAAGTATATCCTTACTCTGCGCCTCCGTTCCCTGTACGGAGCTGGCTTTATCATAGGCTCAGGCAAGGTGCAACCAAGGGCAACCAAAAGGTGCTAGTTGGTGTGTGTATTTTTGTGGGTAGCCATGACAACCCTAATAGGAAAAGTAGCGCTGTCTGGTTTGTTGTTCGGAGATGTTTTTAAACAGGTTGTCACAGATGAGTAAGTTTTTCTCCATTTAAACAAACACAACACGTTTTAACCCTGAGGTGAGCTAGCAATATGGTTTCTTTACCTAACAGCCCAGGAGCACATAAGGTAGCTGTAATAATGTAAATTGTGTACAGACTATACTTCAGCCCTGTACAGCTGTTATAAAGTATACAAACACAGAACCAACACATACACGCACACGAACACGCACACACACACACACACACACACACACAGACACACACACACACACACACACACACACACACACACACACACACACACACACACACTAGACCTGAATTTATCCTGAAATGAGTCAACACTCCAACAAAAGACTTGATTGTTGTTGACTTAGAATGATTCTTCCTGAATGTTGCATGAGAAATAAGCTCTCAACAGGTGAATTTACACATACACCGCTTTAGCAATAACCTCTAAATTGCTGAATCGGAACACTCAGATCACTGCAGGCAATAGTGTATAAGAGATTTACTGGCATTTGTTACAAACCTCTGAATTATTTCAGTATTCTTTGAAAATAAGTCTTGGTCTCTAAGGAGTTCATTCATTGCATTAGATGAAAGCACAATCACGTCAGTAGGTTGAAAAACACCATGTTCTAATGATTCATCATCAAAGACCCAGTCCTCACAAATAAGTAGATCTGCTTTTTAATCATCAACTGCTTTCAGGTGAAACGAGCTTGTTTTGTTATCAATCCATTTAAAGTTCCCAGATATAATTTAAGTTTCCTTCTCAGAGTTAAGGCTTCTTTGTTATAATGAAATCTGGCAGTTGAAACCGAGAGCCCCACAGGGCTTAAACAGAAGTTTAAACAGAACTTTAAGAGGTGGAGAGGAGAGGAGAGGAGAGGAGAGGAGAGGAGAGGAGAGGAGAGGAGAGGAGAGGAGAGGAGAGGAGGAGTTCTATTTAATTCGTCACCTCCAGGTAATCTTCACACTGCAACAATGATTCAGCCTGATGAGGTTCTGGGATGGTGGCAGAGAACACACAATAGCCTGCCTCTGTCTGCGTAGTATTGAATGCATAGAGGAAATCAATCCTCTGTGCTGGTTGCTCAGCTGAGAGTTTTTCTCTGCACCTGCTGTTTACAACACTGCAATCATATTCTCCTTAGAGCCCAGTCCACCAAGAGAAGAACAGCCATGCTAAGAAGTTGGATTATTGACAGGATAGAATAACATTTTAATCAGCAATTATCAAATAATTCTAAAAGTGATGCACACACACACACTCACACACACACACACACACACACACACACACACACACACACACACACACACACACACACACACACACACACACACACACACACACACACAATAATCAGTCAGTCCTCTCGAGCCACTACACATTTTAAAGTACTCATCCCTCAACCCCTGCCTTGCTTTTTATATCCCTCTTTCCTCCCACACTGAGGGTCTGAGTGGTGCATGTGCTCTGTATCCTCCGACACTGTTTTATGACATCATAATCCGCACAGGTGAGGGGGGTGAGAGGAGTGAGTCTCCCATTCCCCAGGGTTGACATGAGACCTCGGCTAATTTCCTGTGAGAGTCTGTCTGCTGTGCGGGGGCGGAGACCCCAGAGTCTCTGAAGCAGAGCCCACTGTCACTGATAACGTCATATAAGTCTGTGAGCCGGATCATCCAGGCACAGTAAAACATCCTACACCCTCTAAATGGACTGTATTTTCCTTGAGCTGCTGGCATTATGAATTTTTACGAGGATGGTTGTTGCCTGTTAGAGCTATAAAGACCATAGATCAGTACATTACTGTGGAGAACACAGTTCACTAACAACACAGCCTTGGTCTCTGGGGAGAAGATTTTCTCTCTCTGTCTCTCTCTCTCTCTCTCTTTCTCTCTCTCTCTCTCTCTCTCTTTCTTTCTTTCTTTCTTTTTTCTTTCTTTCTTTCTTTCTTTCTTTCTCCCTCGTACCCTCTATTTCTTCTCTTTCTACCCCCCTCTATCTCTCTCTCTATCTTTCTATCTCTCTATCACTCCCTCTCTCCTCCGCTTCTCTGTGAGATCATTGTCTCTGATTCTGTATCTCTGCCAGCAGATGAACTTCCCCAGAGCTCTGTGACTGTAGCTGTGAAACTGTCAAAGACTCCCCAGTGCTATCTAACGCTCCTAACCCTCCCTTTTAGCTGTAGCTCCGCCATATGTCGAGTCAAAATGGAGTCTCACAGTGCTGAATGGGGCATGTTTCCAGTACCAGGGAGAAAAGGAGCGGAAAGGGATGAGAGGAGAAGAGAAGGAACCAGGGAGGATGATGGATCCTGTTGTCACCAGCATATGGCTTGCTGGCTGGTTGGCTAGCTGGCTGCTGATGATGTGATGTGTCACTGACTGACTGTCATTTCATTACAAGGAAGGCTGAGAGAGTAAAGCCTGGTTTTCTCTCGCGGTCTTTTATAGATCTAAAACAGTCTATAACGAGCTAGCTAATGATCTCTCACTAAGTAACCCCGTTCTGACGCCATAGGGGTTGCAGTAAGTCAGGGTTTTATGTGTCTAGGAGTAGGCTACCACCCACCGGTGACGAGGTTATAAACTTGAGAAAGGGAAGTCAGACACAATAAATCAAATTCAGTTAAAATATGTCGAACTAATGATTGGCACGGTGTGTCGAGCTCTAGTCTAGATAAGGAGAAAGAACCCTTTATAACTAATCTTGGACCGTTAGTGTTACAATCTCCTTTAGAGGCGTCATGCTCATTGAATCATTGAGTCTAAGCATGTGTTCCAAATGGCACTACTTTAGGGAATAGGGTGCCATTTGGGATGCAAAATGTGTTTGTGCTAGTATCTAATGCAACCCTGCCTCTTGGTGTGCTGGTGAAACAGATGTACACTGGCTAATGCAGTCCTTCCTCCTGCAGTAGCTAGACTATGTGTTGCTATGTGGCTAGTACAGTCCTTCATCCTCAGTGTTGATAATACAGTCCTTCATCCTCAGTGTTGATAATACAGTCCTTCCTCCTCAGTGTTGCTAATACACAGTCCTTCATCCTCAGTGTTGATAATACAGTCCTTCATCCTCAGTGTTGATAATACAGTCCTTCCTCCTCAGTGTTGCTAATACAGTCCTTCCTCCTCAGTGTTGCTAATACAGTCCTTCCTCCTCAGTGTTGATAATACAGTCCTTCCTCCTCAGTGTTGCTAATACAGTCCTTCATCCTCAGTGTTGATAATACAGTCCTTCCTCCTCAGTGTTGATAATACAGTCCTTCCTCCTCAGTGTTGCTAATACAGTCCTTCCTCCTCAGTGTTGATAATACAGTCCTTCCTCCTCAGTGTTGCTAATACAGTCCTTCCTCCTCAGTGTTGCTAATACAGTCCTTCATCCTCAGTGTTGATAATACAGTCCTTCCTCCTCAGTGTTGATAATACAGTCCTTCCTCCTCAGTGTTGATAATACAGTCCTTCCTCCTCAGTGTTGATAATACAGTCCTTCCTCCTCAGTGTTGCTAATACAGTCCTTCCTCCTCAGTGTTGATAATACAGTCCTTCCTCCTCAGTGTTGCTAATACAGTCCTTCCTCCTCAGTGTTGCTAATACAGTCCTTCATCCTCAGTGTTGCTAATACAGTCCTTCCTCCTCAGTGTTGATAATACAGTACTTCCTCCTCAGTGTTGCTAATACAGTCCTTCCTCCTCAGTGTTGATAATACAGTCCTTCCTCCTCAGTGTTGCTAATACAGTCCTTCATCCTCAGTGTTGCTAATACAGTCCTTCCTCCTCAGTGTTGATAATACAGTCCTTCCTCTTCAGTGTTGCTAATACAGTCCTTCATCCTCAGTGTTGCTAATACAGTCCTTCCTCCTCAGTGTTGATAATACAGTCCTTCCTCCTCAGTGTTGCTAATACAGTCCTTCCTCCTCAGTGTTGATAATACAGGGAACAGAGGAACAGAGGGTTCATTAGGAAGAGATTCCCTTAATGGGTACGGAGGGGGAACGGCCGGCAGTTTAAAAGGAGTGAGCCGAGTCTGGGGCAGAGGAAGCTAGATCTGTCTACCAGGTGACAGGTTTAAAGGGTGGAGAGGGGGAGACGGGTGCTTTTGGGGGGTTCTGCTAAATTACATTATCTTACAACCACAGGAGCAAGCTACTCTCACAAATGAGCACCAAAGACGGATGAGAGGGAGTAGGGCCCCTCTATTAAAATACACTCAACTCTGTGCAGAGAGGACTACATGGCTCTGTTAAGCACACACATACAGACACTCTGCCTGTCTCCCGACTTCTGTGTTGGATCAGATCAGTTACTTACAGCAGTAAAAATATTCTACAGTGAGAATATGACAAATTGATCTCATCGGGTAATGCGTGGTGTGGGGGTTCGTGTCTCAGTGACAAATGTCGACAGCATACCTGAGCAGAGTAACTAATTATGCCAAAATGAACTTGTCAGAGAGAGAGAAAGAGATGGCGAGAGAGAGAGACAGAGAGAGAAAGAGAGAGGGAGAGAGAGAGGGAGAGAGAAGGAGAGAGAGAGAGGGAGAGAGAGAGAGATGAAGAGAGAGAGAGAGTGAAGAGCTTCTATCTGCTCTACATGATTCCTCTCTCTGTTGCTCTAAAATGAGACATCAGGCTCTGCTCTGAGATAAACGAGTTAGCCAGAGTGGTGCTACGCTGACTAAATCATAATGCGTCACTCTCCCCCGCTGCTGCTAGAGCTTCACTGCGACACTTGTGTCAGGTCTGCATCTGCTACAACCCCTGGAAATAAAATCAATTTACCAACACCAGTAATGCTGTAGTCTGTAGTCTTTCACATTATGTGTGATGGGAAGCAGAGATAACTACACACCAAGGTACTTAAGCCCCCATTTTAGAAATGACTTTACAGAAGGGTAATTTACTGTGGATTTTGTTTATCTTGGGTCTGTATGTATGCGTGTGGGTGTGTGTGCATTGGCACCAGATGTTCCACTCCCCTCTGACACCACAGGGCAGCTATACTACCACACTCTGACTCATCAGTGACCTCTGACCCGCTCCACTTGAACAGAGCAGTACCTCAGATTGAACAGCTCACCATGAGACACAACAACACATGCTGAGACTCTCGGAGTCACGGCTCTCACTCACGCTGTGGCACGGAGAGTGGAGGGAGAGGGAATGGAGAGAGAGAGAGGAAAGAGAGAGGAGATGATGAGAGAGAGAGAGAGAGAGAGAGAGAGAGAGAGAGAGAGGGAACATACATGGATGGAGAAGGGATGAAGGGGGAGAGAGGATGGCAGAGAGAGGAAGAAAGAATGTATTGGACAGAATAGAGAGAGGGGACAGACAGGTGAGGCATTTACCTGCTTCATTTAGTGGTCAGTCAGTTTGCATTTTACGCGACATGTGAGAGAGAGCCTTGTTAAGGTATTTAAAAAATGAGGGGGTAGATCCTCTTTAATTTTGCAGATAGATTGTGGATTCTATCAATTTTAATTATCTATATCATTTCCAATCCACCATATGTTTTTATTTTGTAAATACAAATATATATTTTCCTTCTTTATTATTTTCCCCTAACTCTACCACCCAGTATTATTGATCGATTGACAATGACTTTGCGCCAAGTAAATATTGCAATTTTTCAGCCATTCCTGTACCTGCTACCAAAAACAAGCTACATACGGGCAGTACCAAAACAAGTTCTATAATGATTCTGTATTTAAAGTATTTGTCCGTGTGTCAGCCAGTGGAACTAGTGTCTGGTGAAGTGTGTCCTGGTAGACAGTCGGGTCATCAAGAATGGCCATTACCACAGCTGTACGTTACAGAAACGACAGGGTCATTATTAGCACTATGTTAATGAACTACAAATGATGATGGTGGCAGTGGTGATTACACCCGTTTCCTATTTTCTATCCCAGTGTAGTGGAGGGGAATTATGCTTTATGCCCCGAAGCTAATGATTTCACCTAAAATAGGAACTGAATGGCTTGTGTTTAGCTTGATAGCCTGACACAGTGTATTTCTTGCAACAAGAAGCATGCACACACACACACACACACACACACACACACACACACACACACATACATGGACGGGTGCAAAAACACACATAGGTGTGGAAATAGTGAGTAGAGAGGTGGGAGGAGACAATGTACATCCAGGGAAAGAGGACAACACTCGTCTGCTGTGTTAAATAAATAAACATCAACGTTTTGTTGACATCAAGAGAAAACTATTTGTAATTATCAAGTAATACCACTGCTTGCTCTGCTTTCATTTCTTATTGTTACAGTTGTTCGTTTCTCTCTATTCACTGTTGTTCCAAAAGCAATTAGGAGGACGGGATTGTAGCCTGATCTATAAACAGAGGTTTAATTCATTATGTTTAGAAACACAAGTCGTGTCTCAGAAACACAGCAGCCACCAGACAGAGAGAAGTATTGGAGACTTTAAAAAGGGGGCTTGAACCCTTTAAAACTATCAATCAGTTTACTTGCTCCCTTATGGCAGTGAAATGAGGTATGCGTCAATCACTCATCAACCAACCTATTGACAATATCATATTTATGTTGAAGAGAAAACCCCCATAATAACCTTTTCCCTACACGCACACAGGCACACACACACACACACACACACACACACACACACACACACACACACACACACACACACACACACACACACACTTATTCCCAGTATGATCTACAGAACCTCCAGCCCCTCTACAGGGCTAGCTAAACCAATAGCAGTGCCCCAGGTCATCCAAGGAGTTATAGGAAGAGATTTCCTCTGAAAGCTTAAGACAGGAAATCCAGATATCCTTCTCCAAATCGTAAAGTGATGGTTGTTACTCCTCCATGGAGTATAGGGATAATCCTCTCTTATTTCTCCATTAGTGGGTTCTGCTATATTGAAACTCTCAGTTACTTCATCCTGTACTAATGTACCTAAATGTACTGCATTCAGTATAGGCTACGCTCTTTCTCTAATGAAGAGATTTTTTAAAAGTCATTCAGCAAGCTCCAAGTAGCATTCACAAATGTTTTTACAGATGCTGACCATTTGTGGAATTAAAGTGAATTGAAAATATGTACTCAACTTTACTAATTCCCTTCATATTCATGGGACACTACGTGTGTTGCTGTTCTCAAATAGAGATAGTCAAAGTCAAATGAGGTGTGATCATACCTCTGTGTGTTCGTCTTACAGGAACCTTGGAACCCTGACAGCACCCCTGCCTGGTGAATGCTTTCGGGAGACGATGGAACAAAGAGAACAAGTGAGAGGACAGCGAAAGAGAGATATGGAGAGAACACACAAGATGAGAGAGAAAGAGAGAGAGGCATCTCAACAGTCTACAGCAGCATGGCAAAACCTTCTGAGAACCAGCTGAGAGTAACACAGCTCTAAACCTCATATCATCCCCATCTATCCTCAACCGTAAACAGCACTGGACCATCAAAGCATCTTGATGTATCCTCAGACATAAACAGTGATATGATGATAGATACAGTGGCTTGAGAAAGTATTCACCCTCCTTGGCATTTTTCCTATTTTGTTGCCTTACAACCTGGAATAAAAATAGATTATTGGGGAATTTGTATCATTTGATTTACACAGCATGCCTACCACTTTGAAGATGCAAAACAATTTTTATCGTGAAACAAACAAGAAATAAGACAAAAAAACTGAAAACTTGAGCGTGCATAACTATTCACCCACACCAAAGTCAATACTTTGTAGAGCCACATTTTGCAGCAATTACAGCTGCAAGTCTCTTGGGGTATGTCTCTATAAGCTTGGCACATCTAGACACTGGGTTTTTGCCCATTCTTCAAGGCAAAACTGCTCCAGCTCCTTCAAGTTGGATGGGTTCCGCTGGTGTACAGCAATCTTTAAGTCATACCACAGATTTTCAATTGGATTGAGGTCTGGGCTTTGACTAGGCTATTCCAAGACATTTAAATGTTTTCCCTTAATCCACTCGAGTGTTGCTTTAGCAGTATGCTTAGGGTCATTGTCCTGCTGAATGGTGAACCTCGGTCCCAGTCTCAAATCTCTAGAAGACTGAAACAGATTTCCTTCAAGAATTTCCCTGAATTTAGCGCCATCCATCATTCCTTCAATTGTGACCAGTTTCCCAGTCCCTGCTGATGAAAAACATCGCCACCGCATGATGCTGCCACCACCATGCTTCACTGTGGGGATGGTATTCTCGGGGTGATGAGAGGTGTTGGGTTTGTGCCAGACATAGCATTTTCCTTGATGGCCAAAAAGCTCAATTTTAGTCTTATCTAACCAGAGTACCTTCTTCCATATGTTTGGGGAGTCTCCCAAATGTCTTTTGGCGAACACCAAACCAGTTTGCTTATTTTTTTCTTTAAGCAATGGCTTTTTTTCTGGCCACTCTTCCGTAAAGCCCAGCTTTGTGGAGTGTACGGCTTAAAGTGGTCCTATGGACAGATACTCCAATCTCAGCTGTGGAGCTTTGCAGACCCTTCAGGGTTATCTTTGGTCTCTTTGTTGCTTCTTTGATTAATGCCCTCCTTGCCTGGTCTGTGAGTTTTGGTGGGCGGCGATCTCTTGGCAGGTTTGTTGTGGTGCCATATTCTTTCCATTTTTTAATGGTGCTCCGTGGGATGTTCAAAGTTTCGGATATTTTTTTAGAACCCAACCCTAATCTGTACTTCTCCACAACTTTGTCCTTGACCTGTTTGGAGAGCTCCTTGGTCTTCATGATGCCGCTTGCTTGGTGGTGTCCCTTGCTTAGTGGTGTTGCAGACTCTGGGGCCTTTCAGAACAGGTGTATAGATTCTAAGATCATGTGACAGATCATGTGACACTTAGATTGCACACAGGTGGACTTTATTTAACTAATTATGTGACTTATGAAGGTAATTGGTTGCACCATGTCTTATTTAGGGGCTTCATGGCAAAGGGGGTGAATACATATGCACGCACCACTTTTCCGTTTATTTGAATTTTGAATTTTTTGAAACAAGTAATTTTTTTCATTTCACTTTACCAGTTGGGACTACTTTGTGTATGTTCATTAAATGAAATCCAAATAAAAATCAATTTAAATTACAGGTTGTAATGCAACAAAATAGGAAAAACGCCAAGGGGAATGAATACTTTTGCAAGGCACTGTATGATAGGGCCACTGCAGTAGTGAACAATTAGGATGAAAATGTAAAATAACAGGTATTTAAAGATCGGTGGGTCCCCCACGGGACGGTTGCTCTAATCTAGGCTAATACGATTAGCATGAGGATGTAAGTAGCAATAACATTTACCATGCTATTGTTTGAGGAAAGTGCACATTTGTGAACTTTAAAAGGTATTAATAAACCAATTAGGCACATTTGGGCAGTCTTGGTACAACATTTTGAACAGAAATGCAATGGTTCATTGGATCAGTCTAAAACTTTGCACATGCACTGCTGCCATCTAGTGGCCAAATTATAAATTGTGACTGGGCTGGAATAATACATTATGTCCTTTCTCTTGCGTTTCAAAGATGATTGTTAAAAAAAAAAAAAAAAAAAAACCTTTTTTTTCTTTGCATTATATTTTACCAGATCTAATGTGGTATATTATCCTACATTCATTTCACATTTCCACAAGCTTCAAAGTGTTTCCTTTCAAATTGCATCAGGTGCTGAGCTACAGGCAGTTAGATTTGGGTATGTCATTTTAGGCGAAAATTGAGAAAAAGGGGCAGATCTTTAACCTAAATGATTTAATTGTTAAACATTATGTCATTGTAGTTGTAGCTTTTAATCAGCAAACACATCAATGCAAAGCTTCATAACCCCCCAGTGGAAAAAAAGTGAGAGAACCAATCAAAGCTCAACCTAATTTTTGTGCAAATATTGCACCAACAAACAAACTCCTGTCTGGGCCATTGTGTCACAGCTCTCCCTCACTTAGTACAACGAGTCACGTCAGCCATACTAGTTATTCATATGCCCTTTCAATTATGTATTTTGTGATTAGCTGCCCCTAACAGTGGTCCAACAAACTGGTTTAGAAATTGATTCTATGATTATCTGATAGCTGTTGGACCTCATCTTATCTTGAGAGCAGACACCGTCTTGGACTGACTGACTTCCAGAGTTGACGACAGTTGATTTCCTATATAGTAGCCTATGGCTGTTGGATTTGTGTCCTACTACCGCCCCCTGGTGTTTACAGTGATAATATACCCTTTCTAGAAAACACACTGCAATGATGTTGGAAAGACCCCAAACCGAGGGTCTTTACAACATCATTGTTGTAGCATTCAGAGTAAAGTTCCTTCCATATGACATGGCTCGATCTAGAAAGAAAAACACTGTAGCAATCCTCTAATATAGAAACGATAACAGCGATTGAATGGGTCAAACAATTGTAATAGGTGTTTAAATGTGGAAGTAGCTTACCCTATCACTGAGGAATATATAAACTGGAGACAGCATCCATTATTTTCAACGTAATCTACTCACGCTCGCATATGCTGTTCCGTGGTCGCTGCCATCTGCTTTACAGAGACGATAACGTCTAAAATCTAGTACTCAGTGCTCTCTGGAGCAAGCCTGAGCAGCAACACAGATAGAACAAGGAGCCAGATGTTTCACCGGATGTATAAATGGAACTGGGCCAAAATTCTGCAGATTCCTTCATAGATGAAACATTTGATCTCCATCTTGGGTTAGCTATAAATATCTTTGGCGATGACGTCATCACGTCATTCAGAAGCATGGCAGACGTTGGATGACTATAAAATGTTAATACCTTTGGCTGTGAGTGTTGGGAAAAAAATCAGCCTCAAAGACAATTACTGGAAAAAATTATATGGATATATTTGGTACCAAGCTGATAACGAAAGTGTATTTTTAGGAATGTTAGAATTGTCCGTTTATGAGAATTGCCCATTTGGGCTCGACTTCAGTTAAACTGCTGTACTGAAAGTGCCCTCTGAGCACAGTGGAAAGTGTGCTTCCTGATCGGAACCCTGGCCCCCTATACTCTATGCATAGGCTTTACTAAAGTTCACATTTTAGGTTTTTAATTATAGCAACCCATTACAAAAGCAGAAAGCCACAACTCTGCATTGGTAAGTGAACATCATCCCCATCTAAAGGTGTATATTGTCTCAGGTGAGACGAGAGTAATAATAGTCCACATTTCAGAGCTGTTACTCTAAAATGTCAAATTAAAAACCCACAGGGGGTGTTTTTTTGGATGTTTTAATCAAATGCCACTGCAAAAGTCCATCATAGCATGGCATTTCTTCAGGTATGTCTATTTTTTTAATAAATAATTCATCTATCTAATGATTTCTCCAACGGTTCCCCGCCTTCTGGCCTACAGTGAGAGAAGTTAAGGAAGCAGTAAAACTTTTGAAGGTCAGTTGTGAGCCTTAGAAGTTAAAATGAGCATTGCATGGTCAAACAGAATGAGCTATCTGGCCTCTAGCCTCAGACTACTGTTTTCTATAGCCACTTTTCTTCTATAACAGATTCCAATTACGTTGGCATGGAAACCTGCCCAGGAAATCAAAACAAAATAAAGACCACTCCGAGGTCCGGAGGGTTGGATTGTAATGGCCATTTTGTCTTGATTTGCTTTTCTTTGCCACCTGAGTCAGCGACTGTCTCTGCTTATCTTGTTTTGGGCTCAGTAGAATACATCTCAGGGTAATTTAATTGAAATAGTGTGACAGGGGAGAGGGCCAATTGGCAGCTGTGGGCTATCAAAACAAACAACAATCGCTACAGAATACATAGACACATATTAGGATCAAAATAAATGCTTTGGTATGACATGTACTTAACTTGAATTTTACACAAATCTTTATTTGACATCATCTCAAGGTAGAATCTGGCCCACAGCTAGGGCTTCGAGCAATAGGGCTTCGAATACTGTCTGCATTCAGGTACGACTTGTATAGAAATATATTGACATCAGGTATGACATATATAGAAATATATTGAGATCAGGTATGACTTGTATAGAAATATATTGAGATCAGGTATGATCTATATAGAAATATATTGAGATCAGGTATGACTTGTATCAAACATTTATTGAGATCAGGTACAACTTGTATAGAAATATTTTGGGATCAGGTATGACTTGTATAGACATTTATTTGGATCAGGTATGACTTGTATACACATTTATTGGGATCAGGTACGACTTGCATTTTCTAGAAATGTCTTGGGATGAAGATTAATCCTTTGTGACATGCTTAGAGATATGAGTGGTGTCTAATTTGTACAATTAGAAATACTGTCTGTGTCTGAGAATGTCAGTCTATTATGTACCCTCTCCATCTCCGCTCTCTCTCTCTCTAACCCACGTTCTCTCACACTCTCTCTGTCTAATTATTCTCTCTCTGTCTCTTTCTCTCCCTCCCTCCCTCTCTCACTCACTCACTATCTCTAATCAAAAGTGATCCTTTAGTGTGCTTCAGGTACAACTTAATAACTTACATAAACTCTTTCCCATGTTTTATTATGACTTTCTCTGAAAACGTAATTATTCATAGGACCTACTCTGAATGTTGTTTGGGTGCTAAGATAGTCTGTAAAGTGCATTCCTTTTTAGTGCACATTTCACACACACACACACACACACACACACACACACACACACACACACACACACACACACACACACACACACACACACACACACACACACACACACACAGTTTATTGGTTGTGCTACAGTATTACATTCCATTAGAATTCTAATTTCCTACAGATTGGCTGCTTGTTCAATGGGCCTCAGTGAGATGGATGTGCAGGTTTATAATAAGCAGGGAACATCATTATGCAAATGAAGGAAATATTACATCCAGTGAAGTCGTAAAAACGTCTTGGATGTTGTGTGTTGGGGGTGGTGTAGACGTGAGAAATGTCCGTGAACAACACCTTTCATCGCCCAACGCAAATGTCATTATTGTCAGATTAGAAGACATGCAAGGAGAGGACAGTCTGTATTGGGACGGCAGCGTGAAAGTCACTGGTCTGGATAGACTCTATATATTTGGTATTTTTTGTATTTTATTAGGATCCCCATTAGCTGTTGCAAAATCAGCAGCTACTCTTCCTGGGGTAGACACAAAACATGAAATAAAATACAGAATGACATAATACATAACATCAATAGACAAGAACAGCTCAAAGACAGAACTACATAGATAATGTTTCTAAAGGCATACGTAGCCTACATATCAATGCATACACACAAACTATCTAGGTCAAATAGGGGAGATGTGTTGTGCCGCGAGGTGTTGCTTCATCTGGTTTTGAAACCAGGTTTGCTATTTATTTGAGCAATATGAAATGGAAGGAAGTTCCATGCAATTAGGGCTCTATATAATACTGTACACTTTCTTAAATTTGTTCTGGATTTGGGGACTGTAAAAGACCCCTGGTGACATGTCTGTTTGCATAAGTGTGTGTGTCAGAGCTGTGTGTAAGTTGACAATGCAAACAATTTGGGATTTTCAACACAATGTTTCTTATAAAATGAATAAGTGAATAAGTCAGTCTCTCCTCAACTCTTAGCCAAGAGAGACTGGAATGCATAGTATTTATATCAGACCTCTGATTATAATTAAGAGCAAAACGTGCCGCTCTGTTCTGGGCCAGCTGTAGCTTAACTAGGTCTTTCCTTGCAGCACTGGACCACACGACTGGACAATAATCAAGATTAGACAAAACTAGAGCCTGCAGGACTTGCTTTGGGGAGTGTGGTGTCAAAAAAGCAGAGCATCTCTTTATTACGGACAGACCTCTCCCCATCTGTACAACCATTGAATCTATATATGTTGACCATGACAGCTTACAACCTAAAGTAATGCCAAGTCATTTTTCTCCTCAACTGGTTCAACAGGCACACCATTCATTACCAGATTCAGCTGAGGTCTAGAACTTAAGGAATGATTTGTACCAGATATAATGCTCTTAGTTCAAGAGATGATCAGGGCGAGTTTATTACTGGATACCCATTCCAAAACAGACTGCAACTCTTTGTAAAAGATTTCAGTGACTTCATTTGCTGTGGTTGCTCATGTGTATATGGTTGAATCATCAGCATACATGGACACACATGCTTTGTTTAATGCCAGTGGCAGGTCATTGGTAAAAATAGAAAAGAGTAGAGGGCGTAGAGAGCTGCCCTGCGGTACACCACACTTTACAGGTTTGACATTAGAGAAGCTTCCATTAAGGAAAACTCATTAAGTTCTACTAGATAGATACAGTTGAAGTCGGAAGTTTACATACACTTAGGTTGGAGTCATTAAAACTCGTTTTTCAACCACTCCACAAATTTCTTGTTAACAAACTATAGTTTTGGCAAGTCTGTAAGGACATCTTTGTGCATGACACAAGTAACTTTTCCAACAATTATTTACAGACAGATTAGTTCACTTATAATTCACTGTATCACAATTCCAGTGGGTCAGAAGTTTACATACACTAAGTTGACTGTGCATTTAAACAGCTTGGAAAATTCCATAAAATTACGTCATGGCTTTAGAAGCTTCTGATAGGCTAATTGACATAATTTGAGTCAATTGGAGGTGTACCTGTGGATGTATTTCAAGGCCTAGCTTCAAAGTCAGTGCCTCTTTGCTTGACATCATGGGGAAATCAAAAGAAATCAGCCAAGACCTCAGAAAAAAATGTGTAGATCTCCACAAGTCTGGTTCATCCTTGGGAGCAATTTCCAAATGCCTGAAGGTGCCACATTCCTCTGTACAAACAATAGTACGCAAGTATAAACACCATGGGACCACACAACCGTCATACCGCTCAGGAAGGAGACACGTTCTGGATCCTAGAGATGAATGTACTTTGGTGCGAAAAGTGCAAATCAATCCCAGAACAACAGCAAAGGACCTTTCAATCCCAGAACAACAGCAAAATAGATGGCATTATCAGGGAGGAAAACTATGTGGATATATTGAAGCAACATCTCAAGACATTCGTCAGGAAGTTCAAGCTTGGTCGCAAATGGGTCTTCCAAATGGACAATGACCCCAAGCATACTTCCAAAGTTGTGGCAAAACTGCTCAAGGACAACAAAGTATTGGAGTGGCCATCACAAAGCCCTGACCTCAATCCTATAGAAAATTTGTGGGCAGAACTGAAAAAGCGTGTGCGAGCAAGGAGGCCTACAAACCTGACTCAGTTACACCAGCTCTGACAAAATTCACTCAACTTATTGTGGGAAACTTGTGGAAGGCTACCAGAAACGTTTGACCCAAGTTAAACAATTTAAAGGCAATGCTACCAAATACTAATTGAGTGTATGTAAACTTCTGACCCACTGGGAATGTGATGAAAGAAATAAAAGCTGGAATAAATCATTCTCTGTACTATTATTCTGACATTTCACATTCTTAAAATAAAGTGGTGATCCTAACTGACCTAAGACAGGGAAATTTTATTAGGATTAAATATCGGGAATTGTGAAAAACTGA
Organism: Salmo trutta; assembly: GCF_901001165.1. Classification (NCBI taxonomy): domain Eukaryota; kingdom Metazoa; phylum Chordata; class Actinopteri; order Salmoniformes; family Salmonidae; genus Salmo; species Salmo trutta. The sequence continues at coordinate 19,773,915 of NC_042990.1, read as the reverse complement.
GTTTAAATGTATTTGGCTAAGGTGTATGTAAACTTCCGACTTCAACTGTAGCTCTGAATTGAAGTTGAAAAGACGTTGCACATACATTTTTACAGCAACAGGTTATGGTCAATAATATCAAAGGCTGCACTGAAATCTAACAGTACAGCTCCCACAATCTTCTTATCATCAATTTCTTTCTACCAATCATCAGTTATTTGTGTCAGTGCTGTACATGTTGAGTGTCCTTCTCTATATGCATGCTGAAAGTCTGTTTATAATTTGTTTACAGAGAAATAGCATTGTATTTGGTCAAACACATTTTTTTCCAACAGTTTGCTAAGAGCTGGCAGCAAGCTTATACAGTAGGTCTGCTGTCAGAACCAGTAATGGCTGCTTTACCACTCTTGGGTAGCAGAATTACTTTGGCTTCCCTCCAGGCCTGAGGACAAAGACTTTCCTCTAGGCTCAGATTAAAAATATGACAGATAGGAGTGGCTATAGAGTCAGATACCATCCTCAGTAGCTTTCCATCTAAGTTGTCAATGCCTGCAGTTTCGTCATTATTCATCGATAACAATAATCTTTCCACCTCTCCCACACTAACTTTACAAAATTCTAACTTACAATGCTTTTCTTTCATTATTTGTTTTTTTATTGAGAATGATGCATGAATACAATTGCTCACTGTTCGTTGTTGGCATTTCCTGCCTAGGTTTGCTCACTTTGCCAATGAAATAATCATTAAAATAACTGGCAACATCAAATGGTTTCGTGATGAATAAGCCATCTGATTCGATGAAAGATGGAGTTGAATTTGTCTTTCTGCCCATAATTTCATTTAAAGTAATCAAGTTTTTTTCCATCATTCTTTATATCATTGATCTTGGCTTCATAATACAGTTTCTTCTTATTTTGTTGAGTTTATTCACATCATTTCTCAATTTGCAGTAAGTCAGCCAGTCAGATGTGCAGCCAGACTTATTAGCCACTCCTTTTGCCCCATCTCTTTCAACTATAACGTTTTTCAATTCCTCATCAATCCATGGAGCCTTAACAGTTCTAACAGTCAGTTTCTTAACAGGTGCATGTTTATCAGTAATTGGAAGAAGCAATTTCATAAATTCATCAAGTGCAGCATCTGGATGACCCTCATTAATCACATCAGACCAACAAATATATTGTTGTGGCATTGGGGAGTTCCGGGGCGTGCTGTGTGGCATTTGCACGTGTGTGTGAGTGAGAATGTTGATGTCAACAGAAGATGAACAGGGCTTTTAATAATCACATTTACAGAGCATAAAGCAGACCTAATTGGTTGAAAATGTACCCTAATTGGCATTTATGGTGCACAGTGCCACTTGGGCTCTTAGTACATTAGAGTGTGTGTGCATGTGTGCGTGGGAGACAGTCTTGCATTAAGGCTGGTTACAGCAGAGTTCACATTGTCACTCCCAGCTCTCACCTCCCCCTATAAACTGCTACAGAATTGTGAAGTAATTGGACAAGCTCAACATGCAGGGGAGAGAAACACAGTCAGGGGCCAGTTAATACATGGACCCGAGTTACTGTTCAAACAGAATAGTGCACATTAAGGTTCATCTCTCTCTCTGTTATCGGCAGAGAGGTTTGGAACACTCTTTCTTACTGGTCTATTAACTAATTTACCAGGCAGGACAAAACTCCATCCCACCAAAACAGGCTTAAATTTCAGGCATGGGCTCACTCTGTGTGATAGATTAGGAGTTGACATGATTTTTGAATGACTACCCCTTCCTCTGTCCCCCATACATAAAACATATGTAAGGTCCCTCAGTCAAATATTGAATTTCAAGCACAGATTCAACTACAAAGACCAGGGAGCTTTTTGAAAGCCTCATAAAGAAGGGTAGATGGGAATCAATAACAAATCAGACATTGAATATATATCTAAGAATGATCAAGTTAATAATTATGATGTGGATGATGTATTACAGCACCCAGACACATCAAAGATGCAGTCATCCTTCTGAACTGAGCTGCAGGACAGGAAGGAAACTGCTTAGGGAAGTCACCATGAGGCCATTGGTGATTTTAAAAGAGCTACAGTTCAATGGCTGTGATGGGAGAAAACTGAGGACGGATCGACAACATTGTAGTGACTCTACAATAATGACCTAAATGACAGAGTGAAAAGAAGTATGTAAATATTCAGAATATACAAATATCCAATCATACATATATGTATGCAACAAGGCAAGTAATACTGAAGGAAAAAAATACATGGCAAAGGAATACACTTTTTGGCCTAAATGAAAAGCCTTATATTTGGGGCGAATCCAACACAACACATCACTGAGTAATTGCATCATGCCTCCTTATTTTCAAGCATGGTAGTGGCTGCATCATGGAGCTAAGCACAGGCAAAATCCTAAACGAAAACCTGCATCAGTCTTCTTTCCACCAGACACTGGGAGAGGAATTAAACTTTCAGCAGGACAACAACCTAAAACACAAAGCCAAATCTACATTGGAGTTGCTTACCAAAAAGACAGTGAATGTTCCTGAGTGGCCAAGTTACAGTTTGATTTAAATATATGGCAAGACTTGAAAATGTCTGTCTAGCCATTATCCCCAACACCTAGACAGAGTTTGAAGAATTTTGAAAATAGTAATGGGCAATACAGATGTGCAAAGCTCTAATGAGACTTACACCAAGAAGACTCACAGCTGTAATCGCTGTCAACAGTGTTTATAACATGTATTGACTTAGGGAGCTGAATACTTATCTAATCAAGGTATTTTAGTGTATTATTTTTTATTAATAAATAATAATACTTCCACTTTGACATAAAGTATTTTGTGTAGAAAAAAATTACTATAAAATACATTTTAATCCCACTTTGTAACACAATAAAATGTCAAGAAATCCAAGGGAGATGTAGACTTTCTATAGGCACTGTAGATGCATTTATCATATTGTCACTGCTTGTCCTTGAATGCATTACTCTTCATAGTTCACAGTATTTGTCCTAACATTAGCATTGCATGTGTATGAATACGAGTTACAGCAAGTACAGTAATTATACATCTCCTTTGGCACAAGGAAATCCTTGGCCTCCCAACAACAAATCAGGGTCACCCACATAAAAATTGAAATATCAATCTGCCCCCCACCCTCACAATTATCCAAAATATAAATGTGGAGCACCCACAAGAGACCCCTCCCACACACACAATGCGTGCAATGTGAACCCTGCACAGGCTTTGGGCCCCAGTGGTGATGCTGCGTGTATAATATGACTGCTAGAGGCCTGCACTGCTCTCTCTCTCTCTCTCTCTCTCTCTCTCTCTCTCTCTCTCTCTCTCACACACACACACACACACGTGCACATGCACGCAGGCATGCACAGACACACACCACGCACACACACACACACACACACACACACACACACACACACACACACACACACACACACACACACACACACACACACACACACACACACATCCAGCTCAGCACCACAGCCAGCTGATGGATGGGGAACAAGTATGCTAATGCCTTATTGGTTTAAAGCCTCTCTCTCTCCTAGCTGCTCTAACTTATAGCATTATGAAAACCTTCACTGCAATCTCCCCCATTTGTCATGCTGCCGCCGCAAAAGTTCAGCGTTCGAAATAAAACCAGGGAAATGGAGAAGGAGCTGGGAAGTGATTTACTGTAAAGTTGAATGTGGTAGTCTATAAGGTTGTAGGGGAAAGGTGATATTGGTTTTGTTTATGTTTGCCTGCCATATGTTCCCTTGGCATGAATATCTATGGTGATTTACACAGGGAAATGGATGCTTGGTTGTTTGTTGATTGCGTATAAAAAATAAATAAAACATATAGTAGCTCATAAAACGACTGTCATGTATGGCTGGGTGGGAAGTCAATTGCTGCCTGCAACCAACCTGTGACCACCTCAACCAACCAACCTGTGACCACCTCAACCAACCAACCAACCTGTGACCACCTCAACCAACCAACCAACCTGTGACCACCTCAACCAACCAACCTGTGACCACCTCAACCAACCAACCAACCTGTGACCACCTCAACCAACCAACCTGTGACCACCTCAACCAACCAACCAACCTGTGACCACCTCAACCAACCAACCAACCTGTGACCACCTCAACCAACCAACCTGTGACCACCTCAACCAACCAACCAACCTGTGACCACCTCAACCAACCAACCAACCTGTGACCACCTCAACCAACCAACCAACCTGTGACCACCTCAACCAACCAACCTGTGACCACCTCAACCAACCAACCAACCTGTGACCACCTCAACCAACCAACCTGTGACCACCTCAACCAACCAACCTGTGACCACCTCAACCAACCAACCTGTGACCACCTCAACCAACCAACCTGTGGTCAGCAAAGCATAATTGGATTTACTTCAGAAGTCATTCTATGGCTATGTTTTACATATAGGCTGTGTGAAGATGAAGAGAAGATTCATTTCCCTTTTGGACTCCTGCCAAGGCACGGAGGTGTGTGTGTGTGTGTGTGTGTGTGTGTGTGTGTGTGTGTGTGTGTGTGTGTGTGTGTGTGTGTGTGTGTGTGTGTGTGTGTGTGTGTGTGTGTGTGTGTGTGTGTGTGCGTGCATGTGTGGAGTGAGGCACAGTACCAAGAGGAAGTCAATGCTGTCCTTCATAGCTCTATATATAAGATTTGACCTGCATCCCAAATGGCACCCTATTACCTACAGTTGAAGTCAGAAGTTTCCATACACCTTAGCCAAAAACATTTAAACTCAGTTTTTCACAATTCCTGACGTTTAATCCTAGTAAACATTCCCTGTCTTAGGTTAGTTAGGATCACCCCTTTATTTTAAGAATATGAAATGTCAGAATAATAGTAGAGAGGATGATTTATTTCAGCTTTTATTTCTTTCATCACATTCCTAGTGGGTCAGAAGTTTACATTAACTCAATTAGTATTTGGTAGCATTGCCTTCAAATTGTTTAACTTGGGTCAAACGTTACAGGTAGCCTTCCACAAGCTTCCCACAATAAGTTGGGTGAATTTTGGCCCATTCCTCCTGACAGAGCTGGTGTAACTGAGTCAGGTTTGTAGGCCTCCTTGCTCGCACACGCTTTTTCAGTTCTGCCCTCAATCCCACATTTTCTATGGGATTGAGGTCAGGGCTTTGTGATGGCCACTCCAATAGCCTGATTTTGTTGTCCTTGAGCCATTTTGACACAATTTTGGAAGTATGCTTGGGGTCATTGTCCATTTGGAAGACCCATTTGCGACCAAGCTTGAACATCCTGACTGATGTCTTGAGATGTTGCTTCAATATATCCACATAATTATCCTCCCTCATGATGCCATCTATTTTGTGAAGTGCACCAGTCCCTCCTGCAGTAAACCACCCCCACAACATGATGCTGCCACCCCCGTGCTTCACGGTTCTGATGGTGTTCTTCGGCTTGCAAGCCTCCCCCTTTTTCCTCCAAACATAACGATGGTCATTATGGCCAAACAGTTAAATTTTTCTTTCATCAGACCAGAGGACATTTCTCCAAAAAGTACGATATTTGTCCCCATGTGCAGTTGCAAACCGTAGTCTGGCTTTTTTATGGTGGTTTTGGAGCAGTGGCTGCTTCCTTGCTGAGCGGCCTTTCAGGTTATATCGATATAGAACTCGTTTTACAGTGGATATAGATACTTTTGTACCTGTTTCCTCCAGCATCTTCACAAGGTAATTTGCTGTTGTTCTGGGATTGATTTGCACTTTTCGCACCAAAGTACATTCATCTCTAGGAGACAGAACGAGTCTCCTTCCTGAGCGGTAGGACAGCTGCGTGGTCCCATGGTGTTTATACTTGTGTACTATTGTTTGTACAGATGAACGTGGTACCTTCAGGCGTTTGGAAATTGCTCCCAAGGATGAACCAGACTTGTGGAGGTCTACAATTTTCTTCTGAGGTCTTGGCTGATTTCTTTTAATTTTTCCAAGATGTCAAGCAAAGAAGCAGTGAGTTTGAGTGTAGGCCTTGAAATACATCCACAGGTACACCTCCACTTGACTCAAATGATGTCAATTATACTATCAGAAGCTTCTAAAGCCATGACATCATTTTCTGGAATTTTCCAAGCTGTTTAAAGGCACAGTCAACTTAGTGTATGTAAACTTCTGACCCACTGGAATTGTGATACAGTGAATTATAAGCGAAATAATCTGTCTGTAAACAATTGTTGGAAAAGTTACTTGTGTCATGCACAAAGTAGATGTCCTAACCGACTTGCCAAAACTTTAGTTTGTTAACAAGAAATTTGTGGAGCGGTTGAAAAACGAGTTTTAATGACTTACGACTTCACAACTGTTGACCAGGGCCTCAAAGTAGTGTACTACAGTATATAGGGATTAGGATGCTATTTAGGACATAGCCTTAGCTTAGCTATTCTTCCATGTCTCTCTCTCTCTCTCTCTGGAACATTTATGGTTGGCTATCCCTCCATCTCTCTCTCTCTCTCTCTCAAGAACATTTCCAGTTGGCTATCCCTCCATCTCTCTCTCTCTCTCTCTCTCTCTCAAGAACATTTCCAGTGTGCTATCCCTCCATCTCTCTCTCTCTCTCTCTCTCTCTCTCTCTCTCTCTCTCAAGAACATTTCCAGTGTGCTATCCCTCCATTTCTCTCTCTCTCTCTCAAGAACATTTCCAGTTGGCTATCCCTCCATCTCTCTCTCTCTCTCTCTCTCTCTCAAGAACATTTCCAGTGTGCTATCCCTCCATCTCTCTCTCTCTCGCTCTCTCTCTCAAGAACATTTCCAGTTGGCTATCCATCCATCTCTCTCTCTCTCAAGAATATTTCCAGTGTGCTATCCCTCCATCTCTCTCTCTCTCTCTCTCTCTCTCTCTCAAGAACATTTCCAGTTGGCTATCCCTCCATCTCCTCAGACCCCCGGCACCCTGGGCTCTGGTCATTACAGAGAGTTATCAGTTTTGCCACCCTACCTTACTCCCTGTTCCATCTGATGCTGCCACACTGACTGAGTTAATTCTCAGGGAGAGAGCGAGAACACAGCCGATCATCTGATGCTGCCACACTGACTGAGTTCATTCTCAGGGAGAGAGCGAGAACACTTTCTTCCAGAGGGAGGAAACGTTGCTGTCCTGACCTCAGAAAATCAGTTGGCTGGCATTGTGGGTGAGTGTTCTAAGTTAGCATGTTTTATATGAGAATAAGATAAGGTAAATAAGCGGTCTAAAGTTGTTGTCCTTTTTCCAAATGTAAAAAGAAAAATGAAATGACTGCTCGACCTCTCATTCCTTTTACTTGAATCTCCTCTTTGTCCGACAGTCTTTTCAACCTTTTTATATTTAATATTTTTTTGTACATGAAAAGAGCAAAAAACCTTTACAACACCCTTTTACCAAAGTAAAAGTAAGAATGCTCAAACTTAGCCTACTTTCTCCAACTCCTCTCCAGTTTTAAGGCTTCCACTGTGACTGTCTGAAAAATATGATCTGTTCACAGTCACAATCAGTACATATACAGTGGCAAGAAAAAGTATGTGAACCCTTCGGAATTACCTGGATTTCTGCATAAATTGGTCATCAAATTTTATTTGAACTTCATCTAAGTCACAACAATAGACAAACATAGCATGTTTAAACTAATAACAAAATAAAAATATATTTTTCTTGTCTATACGGCATACATCATTTAAACATTCACAGTGCAAGTTGGGAAAAGTATGTGAACCCCTAGGTTAATGACTTCTCCAAAAGCTAATTGGAGTCAGGAGTCAGCTAACCTGGAGTCCAATCAATGAGACGAGATTGGAGATGTTGGTTAGAGCTGCCCTATAAAAAACACTCACAAAATCTGAGTTTGCTATTCACAAGAAGCATTGCCTGATGTGAACCATGCCTCAAACAAAAGAGATCCCAGAAGACCTACGATTAAGAATTGTTGACTTGCATAAAGTTGCAAAGGGTTACAAAAGTATCTCTAAAAGCCTTGATGTTCATCAGTCCACAGTAAGACAAATTGTCTTTAAATGGAGAAAGTTCAGCACTGTTGCTGCTCTCCCTAGGAGTGGCCGTCCTGCCAAGATGACTGCAAGAGCACAGCTCAGAATGCTCAATGAGGTTAAGAAGAATCCTAGAGTGTCAGCAAAAGACTTACAGAAATCTCGGGAACATGCTAACATCTCTGTTGACGAGTCTATGATACGTAAAACACTAAACAAGAATGGTGTTCATGGGAGGACACCACGGAAGAAGCCACTGCTGTCCAAGAAAAGTTAGCAAAAGTGCACCTGGATGTTCCACAGCGCTACTGACAAAATATTATGTGGACAGATGAAACTACAGTTGAGCTGTTTGGAACACACAACACTATGTGTGGAGAAAAAAAGGCACAGCACACCAACATCAAAACCTCATCCCAACTGTAAAATATGGTGGAGGGAGCATCAAGGTTTGGGGCTGCTTTGCAGGAGAATATATTATCTGTCCGCCAATTGAAGCTCAACCGAAGTTGGGTGATGCAACAGGACTAAGGCCCAAAACACAGAAGTAAATCAACAACAGAATGGCTTGAACAGAAGAAAATACGCCTTCTGGAGCTGGCCAATCGGGTTGAGTCCTGACCTCAACCCATTTAAGATGCTGTGGCATGACCTCAAGAGAGCGGTTCACACCAGACATCCCAAGAATATTGTTGAACTGAAACAGTTTTGTAAAGAGGAATGGTCCAAAACTCCTCCTGACCGTTGTGCGGGTCTGATCCGCAACTACAGAAAACGTTTGGTTGAGGTTATTGCTGCCAAAGGAGGGTCAACCAGTTCTTATTTTCAAGGGTTCACATACTTTTCCCACCCTGCACTGTGAATGTTTACATGGTGTGTTCAATAAAGACATGAAAATGTATAATTGTTTGTGTGTTATTCATTTAAGCAGACTGTGTTTGTCTATTGTTGTGACCTAGACGAAGATCAGATAAAATGTTATGACCAATTTATGCAGAAATCCAGGTATTTCCAAAGGGTTCACATACTTTTTCTTGCCACTGTACATCACAATCACTGTTTGCTTTGATGCCCTCAGTCTGGTACAGCACAGTCTCCTCGGTTTTATTCTCCCCTCTATCCCTGCCTGCCCAGACCTGCTGGTTCAAAAGGTAACACTGTTGGAGTACATATCCTTGAGAGGGTAGAAATGAAGTGAATGTCCACCTGTACTGAATCATTACCCAGTAGCACATGGCAGCTGAGGCCACTTCCCCCATATAACCCCCACGTAATAGACCTTGGTCCAAGGTGCTTGATTAGCTGGCATGGGTTTTACCGGTGCTTCTGAGTCTATCACAACAGGGGGTAAAATGACCGGGGATGAGATAAACCTAGTCAGCACACCTTAGATAATGACGATAATACCCATATCACCCTCTCTCTCTGAAGAGGACAGTGTTACGTTATTCCAGGGTTGAGGGATAAAACGCGTGCATTCTTGGCCCGTTCCTCTGCTATTATCAGTGTCTATATTCATTCCTGCAGTAATAAATGGATAAATGTATTTTATTCCCCGCAGAAGCAGCTTTGGGACAAACACACACACAGTGGGAGGATTGTGCAGAGCGAGACAGAGGTTATAAAAGCTGAACAATACTCACCACCTCGACCAATTAACTACTCTGATGTGTGCTTAATGTTCCTTGTAATGCAATAAGTAAGCCAACATGGATGGATGTGTTTAACTATGACATCAAATGGAGACCATTCAGCTCCAATCTGAATGTGTATTTATTAATGTAGTAAAACTGTAGTTGAGTAGGGACAAGATAGTCTTTAGATAGTACTTCAAATGGCACCCTATTCCTTAACGTTATATAGTATATGCTTTTTGACCAACCCAAAAGTAGTGCATTCTAGATAGGGTAATGCCATAAGGTAGTAGTCAAGGGTAACTGTGCATCATAGTACTGTACCGTACCTATGTGGCTCAGTTGGTAATAGTATGGCACTAGCAGTGCCATAGCTATGGGTTCAACACCCACAGGGAGTACTAAACATACTACGCATTCACTCTGGTAAGTGGTATTTATTATTAGCATTATTACTCCTAACTCCTCCCCTGTGTTCTGGTGTAATATGAAATCTAAAACATTACTTGGGCTGTTAGTAACTCAGACACGTACTAAGACACAAAGCAGAAATACAGGCCATTAGAAAGCGTATAAAACATCCCCCCACAGTCTTAATTGCACCCGTTGTGTAACAACATCTACCAAGAACATAATTTCATCATGCAGCAGGGACAGATTCTGGGCTGATTTAATTCCCTTTTGTGATGTCCAAATAAAATAATTTGTAATCGGAGCCGTTTAAATGTTTTTAGAGAAAAACAAAGTAGAAAATGCGTGCATGCACACATACACAATGCACTGCTTATCTCCTAGTTAGGTGTGCTTGTTGAAGCAAAGCACCACTTTAGAAACCGTACATACTTATATTATAATTCCACCGGAATTAGCGCCAAAACCGTAAAAACTACCAACACCAAAACAACTTTTAAATGTGCAGACTGGCACTATCAAACGTTTTGATCCTGCTTATGCTTTTCATACTCCAATTTATCTGCATAAATCCCAATGAATTGAATGGGAAAAATTCTGGACGCAACTATACTCTTCAAACGTGTAAGCTTGAAGCGCCATTCAAACTCTAAAACATGCAGACCGGTCTGGAATAGCTTGAATACAGCTTTTTGATACCATTTATACTTTTTGACCTATAACCGTTATAAATGTGCATTAAAGCGTCATAGGCTTGAATGGGATGTATTTGGATTCGCCACTGAACCGTTAAATGTAAACACCAAACCAATGGTGACATGTACAGACTGACTCAACTTAGATGTCTTGTTAAAAGATTGTTGATGCTATTTGTACTTCTTGAACTATAACCGTTTTAAATTTGCATGAAAGCTCCAGACTTCAAAGACAAACATTTGATTTACCACTGCTCTTAAACACCAACCCCACATTGACTTGTGCAGACTGACTCAACATAGATCACTTTATTACAGATTTTTGCTACCATCATGAACAATAAAGCTTGTTGTGTCCTCTTTCATTTCAATGGCAGAACGCAGGCTTTAGCATTAAAAACTGAAATCACTGCCATAACACTGTCAGTATGTTCAAACTAAAACATTTTGATAGCTTAAAAACACATGCTATGGATTATGATGATATAGAATTCCCTCTAGCCTACTACTAGCCCACTATAACCCACTATAATAACTCCACACCTACAAACCACCCCAAAATAGGCCACTATGACTAACACAAAGCCTATGAAAACCCTTTTACTACTACCATCACTACCACTATTTCACAACCATAAATACTTCAAGACTAGAAAGCACACAACATTTACTGAAGTTTCTAGTTTTCTGTATAAATTCAAAGTGAAGGGACCAAAACCAATTACAGTAAGCAGGAAGGGTACCGCACCATTTTGATTCCATTTATTCTAAGTCAAAAAGACCCAGTCCCTTTCATCCATTTTTGGCCAGGCATGTTCCTGTGTGGCTCAGTTGGTAGAGCATGGTGCTTTTAATGCCAAACATTGTGAGTTTGAATGCTGCTTGGCCCATCAATATAAATAAAAAAAATATGCAAGTCGCTTTGGATAAAATCAACCGCTAAATAGAATGTATTTATTATTATATATTCTAGCTTTTATAATTATTTCATGACCCTTACACACTGCACCTTGATTGTACAGAACTGCTTTTAATAGTCCCTTTTATGGCAGCCATAACACTTTAGTCAAAAGACGAATGTGGACATTTGGCCTTAGACGTATTACAATGGTGGGGTGGAGACTATTGGTGAAGGAGGTATAATAAATAAATATAATTTCTCAACTCCAGCTGATCCTCTGTATGACAAGGCATTGACTATCTACGCAGGAAAAAACAACAAACATGTTTCACATACCTGATAGAGTATATTCAGACAGTGCATGAAAGAGTTGGAGCTTATCTTTTGTTAGCTGTGCAGTCACAGTGTCAATCCTTCACTGGAGATCGATTTAATATGCTATAGTGGACTAGCTTCAACTTGGTGACATTTAAACACACACAAACACAAACAAACAAATGAAAAACACCGCACTTGCATTTATTTCAGAGTAGCTTTGCATAAACTAGTGTGAGTTGAGATGATTTGGAAGAAGGCCAGCTAGAGGTTAAGTACCAGAGCACTCTTAACAGACAATATCAAATCTACAGTTAGTGTGAACTTTTGAAAATGTTGAGATAGAAAACACATGGCGTTAAAGTCATATTTCAATTTGTGCCCTGTGTTGTGGGAGCAGAACAAACAAACACATTTCTGATTTAACATCTTACCATCTGAACTAAGAAACTAAGAAAAATACATTCGAATGCTCAAAGTTCTATTCTAGACCAACAATGGCTCCAAAACTCACAGCAAAAATTGTCGTCATAACACAACGAAAATATTAGTAGGAGGAAGACAGTGGGAAGACATCACTGTTCTGGTATGACTATGGATGAGGCCACACACAAACCTGGAGGCTACTGTAGGCTACCTACCTACCTTGGTTTAGGACACTGAATCTAAACGTCATCACTACGCGCCTACATCTGCTGTTGTACTGTTAGACTCTTCAGCTCCACTGTGATCCACTGTTTAAATGCAATGACGTACGTAGATCCCACATATGCATAGATGTGTGTTTTTAATGTAGTGAAAAGTGCAAACCCTACAGCAGTGTTGATGGTCGTCAGTGAGTATGTTTACTTGCACGCTAATAATTCAATATTAAACTGATTATGGCAGTAGGCCGAGTATGGCATTAGCCATGTAAACACTTTACTCTGCTTATCTTAATCGGCGTCAGGTCATAATCGAAGTAAGCATACGCTGATTAAAACACTTGGTTTTCTGCGATATCTTTCAATTTATTAGGACATGTAAACAGTTTATCGGCGTTCCAGCAGTGTATTTGATCTGTGCATGTGCCAGCACAGGTACCGCAAGATTCCCTCTTATGTGTGAGTGAAGTGAGATTGGTAAAACTGAAAGTATGCATCTTAGAAATATTTTTCACATACAAACTTTATATGTCCGAACTTGGAATCAAATAGGCTTCACAAAAATAACATGGTCGCTGTGGTAGAATTCCAATTTTCTGCGTTCATTTAAGTCCCATTAGGAAGTCTGATTTCAGATGTATCCATGTAAACAGGATTGTTAGGGAAATCATTCTTCTTGCAAAGCATGTAAACATTTTAAACAAGCAATTAGAATCTGACTATCAACAATAATCATATTATTTTGTGCATGTAACCGTACTCAGTGGAGTGACTGGGTGTAGGCAGAGGTTAGATGATTCTGGAAATACACTGAGAGGGTTTGAGGGTGGAAGAGGCGAAACAGAGGGGTTGAGAGTGAAGAGGATGAGGAGGTTTAGAACGGTGGTGTTATATTAGATTGGTAGTGGGCGTCGTTTCCATAAGCGGAGAATCTGTACATTTGAACACTACCCCCATCTCCTCTAAACATCATTCCACTAATCGCCCACAGCATCTATCAATCTTCCATAGCACTTTCCCTCAATCCCTCAGTGTTCGCTGCCTCTTATACTTACTATTCACTGGGAACATTGTCAACGTCACCCTCTATCTCCTGGCATCACCTGTTCACCCCCTATTTCTGGTCAACAATACACCCTCAATCTCCTTATATCCTTGGAAGTATTGTTTAACTGACCCCTCTCAGCAGCACTCTCTTCATCCCCCCCTTACCTCACGTTTGTCTCTTGTGAGAGTAGCAGGAGATTTGGTTCTGGGTGCTGAGATTACCTCACCCTGTCCCCAGCGGGTGTATCGCCCCAGCCCCAGTCTCAGCCTCAAACCCAACCCCAGTCTTGCCCTATTTGTTGTGTCCCCTCCTCAGACACTTCCATTAAGATGGTGTCAGGATAAACTCAACTTTATCCTGCATTTCTGTTTACTAAAGGAGATACTAGGCTGGTTGTCTGTCTGTGTCTCATTTCCCCCTGTTTTCCCATGTTTTAGCTTGATAAAGAAATACAAAGGGGATATGGGTAGATAGGGAGGGTATATTGCAGAGTGGTGATTTGTATTGTTCTGTAAAATGACAGGCTCGTCTTTCGTCTTTATTTCTCAACATGGATTCAGTTGGCTCTAAGACTGAGACACAGTGAAGATATGAGGAGGTACTAAATTGCTTGCTTTAGTTTCAGAGTTACATCAGCTTTACCCCTCATGAAGTTATTAGCTTTGTATAAACTAAGCCCACCAGTGAGTTAGAAAATGGGTATTGCCATTCCATTTTACCCCACTGGAGCATCAATTACAGATGGCAAAGTTATTTACATTATGACATAATATGGTGAAGTGAACATTCATTACAAGACATAAAGCACAGTTAATTACTGTTAAAAAAAGCTCCATGTTCTTTATTCTCTCTCTCTAGGGTCAATATGACAAAACACAGAAAAGGTTATGATTCTGGCTGAGGCAGATGACTTTGATTAAGATAATTAGTCTTTCAGCTGGTCTATTATACAGTAGGGGTTCTCTTCAATCACATTTTCCATGAAACCACAAAGCACCTACTAGGAAAACAGCAGGTACAGGTGGGTTAGAATATTTTCCTTATTTAAGTCAGAAGAGTGTAGTTCCATTTAAAGAAAGTACTAAATTACTTTTAATTGTTGTGTTTTTGTGTTCGACTGAACGACCAGTGCAGGTAGCCATTATACTATATTTTCCAGGAAAACCACATAAAGTTGCTTCGAAGAAATCAACCGGTACAGACTATATTTGTTATATTCAGAAGACTTACGTGAGTCATTGGTAGAACATGGATCACCTCGTACGCACACACACTACCATCTCATCCCCCTGGAGGACTAAAAGTCAGCGGCAATCACGTCACCACAGCTCCCCCCCGTGTAGGTGTAGTAATAAGTGTCTTTGGTTTATTAGAAACAGTAGTAACCTCCCATTAATCACCAGTGTCTGACGCTAACGGGCATCTAGGCTGGGGGAGTAGAACAGAACACATCAAACTGAACCAGACAAAACATTTCACTCATTATGGATGACTAGTCTTGTTCTCCATTGTTCGGGTCCTGTCTTTCTTTTCTCTCACTCTTTTGTCTAAAAGAAAATGTAAAATTACAGTGCTCTGACAAATGGATTTTTGTAAAAGCATTTTCAGCACACTGTAATATAGCTATGACTTAATTAAGAGCGAACACTAAAGCTAACATTCTAACCTCACATCACCTACACTACAGTTCCTCTTCTCATACATCCACAGTGCCACTACCCCCTGACGAAGGGAGATGCCAAAATGCGTCAGAGTTTTTAAGGTGTTCCTCTGAAACATTACAGCAATAAATGCATTATACAGTGCCTTCGGAAAGTATTCACACCCCTTGACTTTTCCCACATTTTGTTGCGTTACAACCTGAATTTAGAATGGATTAAATGTAGATTGTTCTGTCACTGGCCTACCCCATAATGTCAAAGTGGAATTGTTTTAAAAAGTTTACAAATTAATTAAAAATTAAAAGCTGAAATGTCTTGAGACAATAAGTATTCAACCACTTTGATATGGCAAGCCTAAATAAGTTCAGGAGCAACAATGTGCTTAACAAGTCACATAATAAGTTGCATGGACTCACTCTGTGTGCAATTATAGTGTTTAAAATCTACAGGATCGGTGTCCCAACCTCGGGACGGTTGAGCTAACGTAGGCTAATGCAATTAGCATGAAGTTGTAAGTAACAAGAACATTTCCCAGGACATAGACATATCTGACATTGGCAGAAAGATTAAATTCATGTTAATCTAACTGCACAGTCCAATTTACAGTAGCTATTACAGTGAAAGAATACCATGCTATTGTTTGAGGCGAGTGCAAATTTATGAACTTGAAATTGTAAAAATAAACAAATTAGGCACATTTGGGCAGTCTTGATACAACATTTTGAACAGAAATACAATGGTTCATTGGATCAGTGTAAAACTTTGCACATACACTGCTGCCATCTAGTGACCCAAATCTAAATTGGACCTGGGCTGGAATAATACGTTATGGCCTTTCTCTTGCATTATAAAGATGGTACAAAAAAACTAGAAAAAAACGCATGGTTTTTCTTTGTATTATCTTTTACCACATCTAATGTGTTATATTCTCCTACATTCATTTCACATTTCAACAAACTTCAAAGTGTTTCCTTTCAAATGGTATCAAGAACATGCATATCCTTGCTTCAGGTCCTGAGCTACAGGCAGTTAGATTTGAGTATGTCATTTTAGGCAAAAATTGAAAAAAGGGGAGGATCCTTAAGAGCTTTAACATGATTCTTGAATTACTATCTCATCTCTGTACCCCCCATATAAAATTATCTGCAAGGTCCCTCAGTCGAGCAGTAAACAGATTCAAAGACAAAGACAAGGGAGTTTTCCAATGCCCCGCAAAGAAGAGTACCTAATGGTATATGGAAGAAGAAAAAAAAATTCATAACAAAAGAAAATACATTTGAAATCACTTTGAGCATGGTGAAGTTATTAATTACACTTTGGATGGTGTATCAATACACCCAGTCACTACAAAGATACAGGCATCCTTCCTAGTGCAGTTGCCAGAGAGGAAGGAAACCGCTCAGGGATTTCACCATGAGGCCAACGGTGACTTCAAAACAGTTACAGAGTGTAATGGCTGTGGCTTTAATCGTTAAGGACTGGGAAGTTTTTCAGGATAAAAAAGAAACAGAATGGAGCTAAGCACAGGCAAAACCTGGTTCAGTCTGCTTTCCACCAGCCACTGGGAGATGAATTCACCTTTCAGCAGGACAATATCCTAAAACACTAGGCCAAATCTACACTGGAGTTGCTTACCAAGATGACAGTGAATGTTCCTGAGTGGCAGTTTTGACTTAAATCTGCTTGAAAATCTATGGCAAGAACTGAAAATGGTTGTCTAGCAATTATCAGCAACCAATATTAGTGTTTTATTTTTCATAATTTTTTTACAAACTTTAACATTACAGAGTTTTTTGTGTAGATCGTTGACAAAAAATGTCAAATCAATTTTAATCCCACTTTGTAACACAACAAAATGTTGAAAAAGTCAAGGGGTGTGAATAATTTCTGAAGACATGTAAATACTATGAAGAGTGCCTGGGTTCTCCTTGTTTTTCTCTGACTAGTAAACCTCTACCCTTACCCAACAGCACCTCCAGTCCTACTTAATGATATTCTATCTATAGTGTATGCACATACCTCTCCCAACCCTTTTTTTACCTTCTTTTTCCTCTACCCACAGGGTGTTATCTGCATTTAGCTCAGTGCCTTACATAAAGATGTCTCCACAGCACCACTTCTACCTGACCTATGGAGAGAATCAATATTACAGCTTTTTCTACATGATCTGAGTAACATTTCTGCATAGCTTTAAATACATGAACTATCCACCTGGGTGTACACCTGCTGCATACGGCCAACTAACCTCTGGACCAGGTGACCTTTGCTTTGAGTTAACAACCGCAGGGGTTGAATGGAACATGAACTTCTTGGAAACACCAACACATAGGGCCTCCAGGTTCACATAGCCCATAGCTATTAGATGAATATTACCTACAATCTTCCAGTTTACCATGGGGTCGAAAGGAATAAGCATGGGTTGAATACATTCCTATAGAAACACCTACACATAAGGCCTCAAGTCATATTATTGATATTAGATCAATATTAGCTAGAATCTTGTCAGCCATCCAGGGATTAATTATATTTTCCATTTCACTTCATGAAAGTTCTCATAAAAAGTGTGTAACAGTTTTTTTCCAACAGTGCCTTCAGAAAGTATTCATACCCCTTGATTTAGTCCACATATTGCTGTCTTACAGCCTGCATTCAAAATTGATTAAATCGTTTTCTTTCTCACCCACCTACACACAATACTCCATGAAGTGAAAACAGGTTTTTTGAAATTTGGGCAAATCTTTGAAAATGAAATACAGAAATATCTCATTTACATAAATATTCAAACCCCTGAGTCAATACTTTGTAGAAGTACCTTTGGCAGTGATTACATCTGTGAGTCTTTCTAAGTACACAAAAGTTTTAGAACACCTACTCATTCAAGTGTTTTTTTAATTTTTTTTACTATTTTCTACATTGTAGAATAATAGTGAAGACATCAAAACTATTAAATAACACATATGGAATTATGTAGTAACCAAAAAAGTGTCAAACAAATCAAAATATATTTTACATTTGAGAATCTTCAAATAGCCACCCTTTGCCTTGATGACAGCTTTGCACACTCTTGGCATTCTCTCAACCAGCTTAACCTGAAATGCTTTTCCAACAGTCTTGAAGGAGTTCCCACATATGCTGAGCACTTGTTGACTGCTTTTCCTTCATTCTGCGGTCCAACTCATCCCAAACCATCTCAATTTGGTTGAGGCCGGGGGATTGTGGCGGCCATGTCATCTGATGCAACACCCATCACTTTCCTTCTTGGTAAAATAGCCCTTACATAGCCTGGAGGTGTGTTGGGTCATTGTCCTGTTGAAAAACAAATGATAGTCCCACTAAGCCCAAACTAGATGGGATGGCGTATTGCTGCAGAATGCTGTGGTAGCCATGCTGTTTAAGTGTGCCTTGAATTCTAAGTAAATCCCAGTGTCACCAGCAAAGCACTCCCACACCATAACACCTCCTCCTCCATGCTTTACGGTGGGAAATACACATGCAGAGATCATCCGTTCACCCACACCGCGTCTCACAAAGACATGGCGTTTGAAACCAAAAATATCCAATTTGGTCCGGTCTAATGTCCATTACTTGTGTTTCGCCCCAAGCAAGTCTCTTCTTCTTATTGGTGTCCTTTAGTAGTGGTTTCTTTGCAGAAATTCGACCATGAAGGCCTGATTCCCACAGTCTCCTCTGAACTGTTGATATTGAGATGTGTCTGTTACTTGAACTCTCTGAAGCATTTATTGGGCTGCAATTTCTGAGGCTGGTAACTCTAATGAACTTATCCTCTGCAGCAGAGGTAACTCTGGGTCTTCCTTTCCTTTGGCGGTCCTCATGAGAGCCAGTTTCATCATAGCCCTTCATGGTTTTTGCGACTGCACTTGAAGAATGGAATTTTCCGGATTGACTGACCATGTCTTAAATTAATGATGGACTGTCGTTTCTCTTTAATTATTTGAGCTGTTCTTGCCTTAATATGGACTTTTACCAAATAGGACTCGAACGCATTAAGGAAAGAAATTCCACAAAATTAACTTTTAAGGCACACCTGTTAATTGAAATGCATTCCAGGTGACAAGCTCATGAAGTTGGTTGAGAGAATGCCAAGAGTGTGCAAAGCTGTCTTTGTAATGACTGGGTGTATTGATACATCATTGATACATCATCCAAAGTGTGTTTTACCCATCTACCAATAGGTTATCTTCTTTGTGAGGCATTGGAAAACCTCCCTTGTCTTTGTGGTTGAATCTGTTTTTGAAATCCACTGCTCGACTGAGGGACCTTAGTGATAATTGTACATCATTCCACTTTGACATTATGGGGTATTGTCTGTAGGCCAGTGACAACAAATCTCAATTTAATATATTTTAAATTCAGGGTGTAACACAAAATATGGAAAGGCACCATCTACCAGACCTCTTAATATAGCCTTTGACAAAATGATTGTTAAGGTGAGATGGATGTCTAAGGGAAAATGAGATTAATATTAAAGGTGAATATTTTAGATATCTTGGCAGAATGGAGTGAGAAAAAGATGACTAGCCATTGCTGTTTCTTGAATTAAAGTGCAACATTGCCACCTAGTGGTCTTACAATGCTAATTCCATGCTCAATATTCAAATCAAATTGTATTTGTCACATGCGCCGAATACACCAGGTGTAGACCTTACAGTGAAATGCTTACTTACAACCCCTTAACCAACAATGCAGTTTTAAGAAAAAGTGTTAAGTAAAAAATATATATAATTAAAGAGCAGCAGTAAAATAACAGTAGCGAGGGTTACTGGTAGAGTCAATGTGTGGGGGCACAGGTCGAGGTAATTGAGGTAGTATGTACGTGTAGGTAGAGTTAAAGTGGCTATGCGTAGATAGAGTAGCAGCAGTGTAACGGGTGGGTGGGGGGGGCACGACCACTTGCAGTGCGGTAGCAGAGAGAACAGTATGACTAAGGTGGCTGGAGTCTGACAATTTTTAGGGCCTTCCTGACACCGCCTGGTATAGAGGTCCTAGACAGCAGGAAGCCTGGCCCCAGTGATGTACTGGGCCGTACACACTCACCTCTGTTGCACCATGTGGTTGCCATACCAGGCAGTGATGCAACCAGTCAGGATGCTCTTGATAGTACAGCTGTAGAACTTGAGGATCCATGCCAAATCATTTTTATACACTGTATTTTGCAGTTTTTAGTCTGCCCTCTCTCCATGACAGCCTCCAAACAAAATTTGTGACTTGATGCATGCTTATGTCTGCCATCCTAGCACCGTTGCAGAAGGTGAAGTAGACAGATAAGGGAACCAAGAGAGTCAAATGTAACCGTCGCAGTATGCATTTCAATTTTATCCCATTCACAGCAAATGTTCTGAATCTATCAAATCCTATTCCCCTCCCCCCCCTTCAGTCTGAACCAGACTAAAACAGTAGTTCAAATACTGTCCTTGATCAGCACTTCTCCCAAACCCCACTAGATGGCACAAGGAGTAGAAAACCCTAACCCATTGGGAAGATGTCACAAGCTTTCCAAGTGAAGCATAATGCTAGGCTCATCGGTTAGTCCAAGTGTAACATTATGTTAATTTACAATGAGCAAGATTAAGCCCAACATCCTCTTAAGCTTTGGGTGATGGGAAAATACTGGTTGCTAAATCTTAGAATGGAATCCAAAGAAAGATACTGAGCATCAGTTTAGATTTCAGGATAACTACATCCTCACATCTTTAACCTGTTCTAGCTAAGTGTTAAAGGATAGTCTTCCAAGAATTGCAGAAAACTGAAGCGTCAAAGGAATCAATAAAGCACAAATTAAATGGCGTTTAACAATTTTATTTTTTAGTACAACAGTTAAGTCAACTAGTAACATCTATTAAGAATCCAAAGTGTATTCCTCTTTTGCATTCCATGTGTAGATCCACTTCCAGTAACATCCTAGATGATTCAAAAGTCTGGCAAAGTTACTTCATGGCCCTACAACAGCACTAAGTCATGCGCGTCGAGACAAAACTCCTCTTTACAAACGCATAAAATCTGCAGTGGCACAAAGATTAGATTTAGGGTGCGTCTGAAATGGCACCCTATTCCTTATATAGTGCACTACTTTTGGGTAGCGTAATAGGATCAGGATGCCATATCAGCCCTAGGTCTTTAAAGAACAAGACAAGCAGATCTCTGAACAGCAAAAGCTGCAATACAACACCTGATGCTGTGAAAAAAGGTGAAACCAATCAATATGTTAACAAACAGTGATCAATAAGTGCTATGAACAGTCAGGTGTGAGATACACGGGGACACTGTTCAAAAGCGGCACTATGGAATAGAGAAATCATGTCGAGGGCCTATGCAAAGCACATGCTTCCTTAAAGGACAACTACGTACACTGCTATTTTTCCATTAGGTCAGAAGCTGCAATGACAAAAACTACATATCCAAAGAAATGGGCTGTGTATGAAACAGTTACTAGAGGTCAAATCCTTGCTTCCTCAGTCCTCTTTTCATTAATCTCGCTCAAAGCTTCATTGGTGGTATAAGGATATTACCTTGGATCCTATCCTCTAATGCCATTTGAAAGGAATTGATTTGAAGGCTAGTAATGTTTAGACAGCCGTGGAGTAGAAGCAACAACGAGACAAATATCCACATGTAAAATTATATAGCAAGTACACTTATAGCAGAGAAGCTAAATTCAAACAGGGAAAACTTATTTTTCTTCATAAAGTGGGTGGCAGTGAACAACAAAAATACTGGCCATCAACTAAATATAAATCAATCTTTGGATACGTAAAAAACCCTATAGTATACAATTCCCCCATAGACTGAACTGTTCAGTTTTCTGATGTCTCGGCACCGCCCTCTTTGGTTTCCTTCTTAGCACGCACCTCTTCCAGTTTCTTGTCCTGGGAAGAAATAGAAGTTCAAAACATTAGTGATCTTTCAAAATTGAATTTCTTAACAAACAATACACTTGCATACATTCCTCTCTTCGCCAATTTGTCACAAGCGTGACCATTGATGTGAAGTCAATAAAAAAAACACTGATCATAAAAACATTTCACTTTTTTCCGCAAGTCTCCCAACTGCATGTACAGATTACCTGAAACTAGCCTGTACCCCTGCACACTGACTAGGTACGAGTGGCCCTATATATATAGCCTAGTTATTGTGTTACTTTTAGCCTACTTGGTAAATATTTTCTTCAACTGCACTGTTGGTTAAGAGCTTGTAAGTAAGCATTTCACGGAAGTCTACACTTGTTGTATTCCTCACAAGTGGCAAATAAAGTTTAATTTGATCCGAACCAACTGAACTCACTTGCAGAGATAAGTGATGAAGTCGTTGAGACCACCACAGTGGGTGTATCCTTTGGGGATGGGGCATGGTTATTCGAATAGCCAAATGGATGTTGGTATTCAACTACCTCGGCGACCACTCATTTTTTTTAAAGTGCACCCCATAAAGACACTCCAGTAGCCTACACACGCGTAGCTTGTAATGTCGTTGAGCCAAAGCAGCACTACAGTCAGAGGCTCCATGGGTAGCAAGTGAAGCGGGCGATTTCTAATCAACGCAAAATATAAACCTTATAATGAAGTTGGCTAAATGAGAAGTAAGCTACAATGATCTACCAACAGGAAGGCAGTTTCATATGAGCGGAGTTGTAGATGTTGGACGGGGAGCACAACAAGATGGCCTTAATTACCCTTGTTACAGCAATTTGATGCAGTTAAGACAGCCACTACTAGACGCGGTACAGTCGGGCCTTAATGGCCATGAACTCTTATAATCTCCACAAGGCACAGCCAGAAGAGGACTGGCCACCCCGATTCCTATAGGTTTCTTCATAGGGAGTTTTTCCTAGCCTCTGCATCTGAGGTGCTTGCGGTTTTAGGCTGGGATTATGAATAAGCACTATGACATCTGCCAATGTAAAAAGGGCTTTATAAATACATTTGATAACCTATGGCAGCAAGAAGTTTAACTAGTACAAAAATATTATTCTAATAAACAAAATCACTTAAAATGCCCATCCCTAATGTCCTACAAACAGCATGAAAACAGCAGTTGTTATTAGCCAAGGTCAAAAGCTCGCTAGCAAGAACGGCACCCTCCTGAATGGGTGTCGGCTGTGTCAATTTGTACAAACTTTGGAAATGTTACTGTGGTCGCTAGCTAGGCGCAGGCCATTAAGTCACTGATCATGTTCAAGAGCGTCAACACCATGATGCATCATGGGTAAATTGTGACTGATCTACAAATAGTCATTATTTATGATGCAAGGTGATTTGGAGTCAGCAGTCACCTGCAATATTGAACCACCCTTGTGTCCTTCATTGAAAATGACTGGTAGCCGAGTCAGATGATCACAGCCAAACAGATCTGCAGGTAAAAAATTTTTTAAAAAAAGATAGTCCAACATACCTTCTCCTTGAACTTCTCACTCATGGCTGCCTGAAGGGCCTCCTTGTTTTCTTTGTTAGCCTCCATCTTCTGGTTAAGCTTCTCCTCTGCTATCTTGCTGAAGTTATTGTTCTCCTCCATGGCTTTCCTTTGCACCTCCTTCTCGTGCTCCCTCTTCTCAGCAAGGTGTTTCAGAACCTCCGCTTCATGGGACTGGAGGATGGCACAAGAGAGGAGTGTGATTCAGTCATCCAACTACAAAACATTAATAGTAATACAGAGCTGGGTTCCCCAACTGGCTGCAGCCACAGGTGATTTGGCCACCAAGTTCTGGGGGGCAGGACATAAGACCACCAGGGCCAAGGAGTTTAAACATTTGGGAAATCTGTGCCGAAGTATTCCCCACACAGATACAAATGTAAGCAATGAATGAAAAGATTGACAAACTTAATCACAGCCATTTGAGCTTCTATCAATTTCCAGCCCATCAAAACAAAATAAATACTGAATCTAGTTGATCCCTTGCATAGAGGCTTGTCAGGGCAACAAGGCTAAATATTTGAATACTAGTGATGGGTGGGGGGGGAAATCAATCTAGTTACACATCAGGATATTGTAGTCGTATTTAGATGTATTGGGATCCTGCATTGTTGGGGGTCCAAAAAGGATAAAATTGATAAATTATTAAAGTAACACCACTCAATTTGACAATATAGCATGTTGTAGACAATAACGCAATATTTTTTTCACTAGCTGGTTGTACCAAAACACCAGTATTTTTGAATCAGTGTCCACTAGCTTTTTAAAATAGGGAGGCATTTGTTGCACTTTTACTTCCCTGACTGATCAAAACTCATTACCAAAGCTCAGTCTTGTCCCTCTGCAGCAGAAATAATGTTTAGATCAAATCTCAATCAAATTAGTATCAAATCGTAAGAGTGGCAATAAATATTGTATCAGCATCTAAGCAGGGTGGGAAATTAACTTTAGTTCACCAGCCACAGGTAGATGGAAGATTACCATTCAATCAGAAGTTTTCCACCCAAGTTCTGTGATACCCTTTTGTTTTTACCTAACAATATACACTATTATTCATGGGTGAGGTAGATGACCCTTTGTCAAAAAAGATCATTTCTGGACAATATATTTCCCTTTAGGGGACCCCTTTTGGCTCAAGAGCACCTCCATAGGCAAGAAGTTCAGTGTAGCGTTTAACTGGAGCACAACCTACCTTCCTCCTCTCCTCTGCAGCCTCTAGTTTCCTCTGGATCTCCTCCAGGGACAGGTCCTTCTTCTTGGGGGGAGAAAGGGGGAACTCTCCCTTGGCATCTGGAGCTGGAGCTCCCAGGATCACCTCGAACGCCTGGCCAGACGCACGTTTGTCAATCTCCTTAACCAGAATATCTGGATGGGACAAATTATGCATTTCAGTTATTGAAACAGGTACACAAACATTGAGGTTTCTATGGTAATGGGGAACTTGTCTGGGTGCAAACAGAAATACTAAGCCTTCCAAACAAGGGAAAAGGACTCAGGTCAGGGATGGGAACAATTCAGGGGGGGGGGGGGGGGGTAACAGACAGAATTGGGCCACTGGACATTTAACTAAGGTTCTGTGCAAAAAAAAAAGTGTTTTTCTTCTTTTCTTCTCCTTCCTCTCATCTGGACTGATGGGAATAGACATGACTGGTGAAAACCATTAGACTGGCTTTCACCTGGTCACTTTAAGATGAGAGTTGACCAATTATTTTCACAGCTTTTAAAAATCACAACTTGCCTCCGCAGGAAGAGGCCATTTCAGCAGTGGACAGAGAGTCAATGTACCTGGAAGGAAGAAAATGTATCAATTAGTGTCACATTTATTTAATAAAGCCCTTTCGAAAACAGTTTTACAGTAACCCGGCCTAGACACCAACAAGCACACGTAATAAACCTATATAATGCATTAGTATGTCCTTGAACATGAAGAACCAGCTACACCCACTCCCTGCGGACTGGATGAAATCTCCATCTTCACAAGGTGCCTGAATCAACAGAGCACTAGCACCCTCTAGCGTGATAGAGACCTTACTGTGTTCAGGTGGAACACTGACTAAACAAAGCTGCGAAAAGGAAAACAAGGCCCACTCAGTGGGGACATCCTTCGGTCATGTTCAACACTGCAACCAACCACCGCCCTATTAAAAAAACCTGTGTTGCATTCATTCACAGCTAACTATATGGCACATTAAAACACTAGTGATACCAGTATCACTATTTATTAGTATAGTGGCAAGAAAACAAAGCAATCAAACGTTTTGTCATCCAGAGACATTTCCTCAACTGAAGCACAATATTTTACATACATTGTTGTTTTTTTTTTAAAGGACCAAAGAGTTCTGTATCGCGTTCCAATTTTTTGCCATGAAAAAAAATATAGCAATACGGGTATTTTACCGGCCCTACGGTCTAGCATGTACACTAGATTTAATGAAATCAAGAAGCCCCTACTGTAGATGGGCGAGGCCCTTCAAATGCCAGATTACAGCCTCAGTTGCAGGGATACATGTTGATGAATAAACAGGCTGTTTTAGAACAAAAGGCTAAAGCTTACCAACATTGCAGGGGGCTGTTAAAGATATTTGGCTGCTATAATATACAACGGAAGCCAACAAGACTAATCTCTGAATATAGAAGCAGTCAGCAGAACACCAGCTGCAAAAACGGTGCACCTGTTTGTGCGTAGTTCACTAGCTAAAAACCATAAGGGGGGAACAAAAGTTCGAGAACACGTAGTTAATACCTGAACCATTCAAATGCAAAAATAATCATAGTCACCGTTCTTCGCTAAATACATGTACTGGAATTTGACTGATGAAGTGGTGCTGCCAAAGTCAGACAAAAATGCGGAGGTTTGTCAAGAGCTCAAGGATAAATCCCAATTTACGTAAGAACGTATGAAGTGTTTCCATGTAGCTAGCTCATTATGCACTTAACCCAAATTGATTATCTTGGATAAGGGGGGGGCACCTGCAACAATCAAAATATGACACTAGTTCTAAATACAGAGACTAGCTAACGTTTCAGGGTCACAAAACTGTTGCTTAGCTTCCAAAATATTAGGTAACGGCACAAGAAAGCCGCTTTTGTTTGGTTGCAATGAACGTCAATGTGAGCAGCTGCAAACAAAGAGGAGCGCGTGCTCCGACAGCTCAGCCCGCTAACTTGCACGACGCCCCTCTATATCAAGTTCAATGCGTTTGAACGACTGGTAAATTGTGATTAACGTGAACGTTCAACGAACAATATTGAAACGTCAACGCAGAGAGTTGTTAGTGGCGACGGAAAACTTCCAACATGGATGGCAACAGCGTTTGCTTTTCAAAATACCCTGCAAACAAAATGCTTAAGTCATTGAGGCGCACCAATGAATGGCTGATCAAAGTCTAAATTGGCTGATGTAAATTTTCAATCACCTTTGCATATTATAGTAAATTCAGAATGACTTGTTACTAGCTAGTTACGTCGTGTAACCAATAGTCATTTGCGCCACGCACTATCAAGTGTGCATCCCTACCCAGTAAGTAATGTCAAGACAAACACAACTTGCCACTGACTGAAGGCAACAGAACAATCAAAAGATGACTAACGTTAGTTACAGTACGACGAAACTATAGTAGCTAACCAGCCATCCATCCACGTTCTTGTTACAACTACATTCCATTTATTAGAGCAGTCAGAAACTATTTTGAAAGACATGAAACTAGCTAGGTTGGTTGTTAGTTAACGTCCAAAAAAGCGAGGACAACCGTGGCGTTTAGCCAATATTGAAGCAGAGGTATCACCACTCGACCAACTCGTTTAAAAACACATATATACATATCAGGCAAGATTAGCTAGAACATTACAATCTTTAAATCCTATATTATTGTAAGGATAACGTTAACTACGCAACAAAGACACCCACCTTTACAAACAGTGAAACAAATTTCTCCTCAGCAGCCAGACTTTAGCCGCGAATTTTCTGCTCGAGCATGGCCAGTTCGCGCATAAAAAGCCCCAAATGTGTCGTCAATGCCAATTCTGCAATTCTATTGGCTGTTTACTACTCGCTCCGCACTCTTGGTAGTTGTAGTTTTTGGGATTTCTAGACATGAGCACAGACAAGACGAGTGTCTCCATAACATGTAATTACTTTGGTAATGAATAATGAACGTTGAATGTATTTAGTGGAATGTATACATTTATTGTTTCAATTTTATTCATCGAAAATATGGGTATTTTGGGGATGTAATGTCAAACGTGTGTCCTTGACCTGCGTTTAATGGCTTACAGCCCTTGAATAAAGTGTGTGATGATTGCGTAAGTCTTCAATGTATCGCTCCAATTAACCAGATGCACGTTCTTCACCGCGAACTATCGAGGACTGCCTTTGCCTTCATCTGTGTATTGGCCATAGTAGACTGACTGAAGGGTAGCTATACGATTTATTGGATGAAATAACGTTCTTATCACGTTGTCTGTGCTATTTGGGCTCCCGAGTGGCACAGGAGTCTAAGGCACTGCATCTCAGTGGTAGAGGCGGCACTACAGACCTGGTTCGATTCCAGGCTGTATCACAACCGGCCGTGATTGGGAGTCACATAGGGCGCCGCACAATTGTCCCAGGGTTGTCCGGGTTAGGGTTAGGGTTTAGCCGGGGTATTTGTTCTTAACTGACTTGCCTAGTCAAATAAAGGATAAATAAATACATTTTCAAAAATCTAATATATTTTATTTTGTGCAATATCCTCCATAGTCATGGCTGTTATTGTGTCCTACTTTTTCTAATCACACAGAGAGCTATGACTGCAGAGGATCCATGGAATGACCAATGTTTCCTCCAGAGCCAGAAAGCTGCAGTCATACATCATTTATCAACATCATTTATTGTCTTGTTATTAGAGGACTTGAGAGGACTGCATCCCCAATCCTGAAGGAAGTCAGCTTCTGCCTGTCTGTTTGTTAGGTCATGTCACACCCCAGGACACTGAGACTATAAGAAATCTCTAAAGGCTTTATGTTTGTTCTCTATAACTAGGCTAGCACACCACAGACTTCACAGTCTACAAACTCTTATCTCTTAAGAAAAGTGTTTTTTCAGGAAGAGAGGGAGACAAGGGGCGGCAGAAGATGGAGAAGGGAAGATAAAGAGAGAAAGAAAATAGCTGTCACATGATAAGTCCCAGGCTGAAAAAATATTGAAAATAAATAAATAAAAGGTAGCACACTGGAGCTGCATAGCCTATAACCTACATTGTGTGCCAGCTTTTCTTTCTTTACTGTCACATAAGTCTCTTACTTATCCCATATTCTGTAGTTGGAGGATTTAATTCAGTCTCATTTCTGCTCGGCACCATGTTTGCCATCCTTTCATCCTTTCAAGTCACCATATGGTGGTCCACTTCAGGCAAGATGGCTAACAGGAGTTACATCCCCTTCCTCATTGTCTACCCACAGCTACCATCATCCATCATCAAATCAAATCACATTTTATTGGTCACATACAAATATTTAGCAGATGTTATTGAGGGTGTAGAAAAATGCTTGTGTTCCTAACTCCAACAGTGCAGTAGTAACTAACAATTCACAACAATACACACAAATCTAAAAGTAAAAGAATGGAATTAAGAAATACATAAATATTAGGACGAGTGATGTCTGAGTGGCATTGACTAAAATACAGTAGAATACAGTACTGTATATACATATGAAATGAGTAAACCAGTATGTAAACATTATTAAAAGTGACTAGTGTTCCATGTAAAGTGACTAGTGATTCCATGTTTATGTACATATGGCAGCAGCCTCTAAGGTGCAGGGTTGAGTAACCAGGTGGTAGCTGGCTAGTGATGGCTATTTAACATTCTGATGGCCTTGAGATAGAAGGCCATCAGTCTCTCGGTCCCAGCTTTGATGCAACTCGGGTGGTTGATGTCCTTGATGATTTGGCCTTCCTGTGACATCGGATGTTGTAGGTGTCCTGGAGGGCAGGCAGTGTGCCCCCGGTGATGCGTTGGGCAGACCGCACCACCCTCTGGAGAGCCCTGCGGTTGCGGGCGGTGCAGTTGCCATACCAGGCGGTGATACAGCCTGACAGGATGCTCTCAATGGTGCATCTGTAAAAGTTTGTGAGGGTCTTAGGGGCCAAGCTGAATTTCTTCAGCCTCCTGAGGTTGGAGAGGCGCAGTTGCGCCTTCTTCACCACACTGTCTGTGTGGGTGGACCATTTCAGATTGTCAGTGATCTGTACACAGAGGAACTTGAAGCTTTTCACCTTCTCCACTGCGGTCCCGTCGATGTGAATAGAGGCATGCTCTCTCTGTTGTCTCTTGAATTCCACGATCAGCTCCTTCGTTTTGTTGACGTTGAGGGAAAGGTTATTTTCCTGGCACCACTCCGTCAGGGGCCCTCACCTCCTCCCTGTAGGCTGTCTCGTCATTGTTGGCCTACTACTGTTGTGTCGTCTGCAAACCTGATGATTGATTTGGAGACATGCGTGGTCACGCAGTTGTGGGTGAACAGAGAGTACAGGAGGGGGCTGAGCATGCACCCTTGTGAGGCCCCTGTGTTGAGGATCAGTGTAGTGGAGGTGTTGTTTCCTACCGTCAACACCTGGGGGGGGACCCAGTCCAGGTCCCAGTTGCACAGGGCGGGGTTCAGATCCAGGGCCCCAAGCTTAATGATGAGCTTGGAGGGTACTATGCTGTTGAAGGCTGAGCTGTAGTCAATGAACATCATTCTTACATAGGTATTCCTCTTGTCCAGATGCGATAGGGCAGTGTGGAGTGCAATGGCGATTGCATCATCTGTGGATCTATTGGGGTGGTATGCAAATTGACGTGGGTCTAGGGTGTCAGGTAAGGTAGAGGTGATATGATCCTTAACTAGCCTCTCAAAACACTTCATGATGGCAGAAGTGAGTCATTTAGTTCAGTTACCTTAGCTTTCTTGGGTATAGAAACGATGGTGGACATCTTGAAGCAAGTGGGGACAGCAGACTGGGATAGGGACAAATTGAATATTTCCGTTAACACTCCAGCCAGCTGGTCTGCGCATGTTCTGAGGACACTGCTAGGTATGTGCCCTGTGGTCGCGGCTAGGTGCGAACATGCTTTAGTTCATTAGGATTGAATGATGGGGACTAATTATTAATAATGGTGGTCAGTGGAACAATGTCTTCTGTCTCCCATTATGTCAGTTGTCTTTTTAGCATGTATCTGACCTCTGCAGAAATTGAACCTATGACCTTGCCATTGCCAGCACCATGCATGCTCTTACTAACTAAGCCACATACAGTATCAGTCTTTGGACAGTCCTTCCTACATGCACCAGTAGCTATATAATTCATGGGAAAGATCCACTCAATGCCCTATATTGGACATACAGAAGGGGGTTATGTAAATGTTAGTGTTGGGATTGAAGAAAAATGGAACTTCAATCAATATGAAATGATGAACCATGTCATTTCATGGTATTTTTAGCTTGATTCTCTCCTGATGGCAAAGAAAAACTATAGCACAGACATAAAAGAGGCATTGCTTTTGTTCAGGCTGTGTGATATCGAGCTCTCTGAATATTTTAAACTTTCCTGGGTTTATATTTAGATAGCTTTTTCTTCGTTTGTGTCACTTTGGTTCTAGCTCACAATTTAACCAATTAAGTTCTATATCAGTTTTACATACTTTAGTTGAATGCACTGATTGTAATTTGGTCAGGATAAAATGAACTAAAGATATAATAACTAAAATTAACTAAAACATACATAAATCAGGCATTTTCAACACAAAGCTTTTGGTATTGTTGTGGCACTGTGTGAGATCTTTCCAGAGTTTGTGGGACTGTACAGAAATTATGGATCCTGCTCTCTCTCTTTCCAGGCCAGTGAAGTCAGTGTTCATTGATTGAACTGCTGTAGTTCAGCCTGCTACCCATTTATATTGTCTATCTATAATCGCTGAGTCACCTAGACCTATCTGATATACCCTCATCATTTGAACTGGATATACCCATGGATAATGTATATCTGCCCCCTGTCTGTGATAAAGCAAGAGCCTACATTATCAGGCACAATCTGTTGATCGATCTCGCATTGCCATCAATCAAAACAAATCACCATGCCATGTTATTTGTAAAATTAACAAGCATAGTATGAGAATAGATTAGTCTATTTTGCACCTCAATCAACAAGAGATTTCAATCACAATGTGAGTTCCCTGGTTTAATAAAGTATACATAAAAGAATTAAGGACCTGCTGCATTGTGCTCCTGTTGATATGGTTTAGGAGTGGGGTGCCTCGTCTGTGCCCTGGAGAACAGAATGAGCAGATGGTGCAGACCGCCTGCCTGCCTGCCATTCTCCCACTCCCAACCTGCCAGCTCTGGTCTCCCCCACTGATTGGTCTGGTCCTCTATTCCGCCACAGGACAAAGACAGACAGAGTCACATCAGTGTCTAGCTGACATCAGTGACCAGTATGTGCAGATGTGACAGGGGATTTGGGGACTGGATGAGGCAGTGAGTCTCTCTCCATAAAGCCCCATGTGTTTTTTTGAGAGGTCAAGTGTTTACACCGGATTAAAGCAGTTTATGGTTGTTACTCATCTACGTACCAAAACAAAAATGTATCTCTGTGGGTCAACCAAAAAGATCAGATTAATCCATGTTTCAAATAATCCCAATAATCTATGTTAGAGGCCCATTTCTTTTTACAAAGACGATAAAAACATTATGCTTACCATGGAAATTCTTTAACTAGGTTAGGTCCACTATGCAGACGGTAATTTGCTAAACAAATTCTGTACAACATGTCTTTGTTGCTGTCTGGCAACATAAGGGTTCCTCTAGTCTCCTCTACAGTGTGAGTGCTCGTAATTTATATTGAACAAAAGGATAAACGTAACATGCAAAGTGTTGGGCCGGTTTTTCATGAGCTGAAATTAAAGATCCCAGAAATGTTCCATACGCACAAAAAGCTTATTTCTCAAAAATGAGTGCACAAATTTGTTTACATCCCTGTTAGTGAGAATTTCTCCTTTTCCAAGATAATGGCAACTGCTCGGCCTCCGACCGCAATGCACTACAGAGGGTAGTGCGGACGGCCCAGTACATCACTGGGGCCAAGCTTCCTGCCATCCAGGACCTCTATACCAGGCGGTGTCAGAGGAAGGCCCTAAAAATTGTCAAAGACTCCAGCCACCCTAGTCATTGACTGTTCTCTCTGCTACCACACGGCAAGCGGTACCGGAGCGCCAAGTCTAGGTCCAAGAGGCTTCTAAACAGCTTCTAAACCCAAGCCATAAGACTCCTGAACATCCAATCAAATGGCTACCCAGACAATTTGCATTGCCCCCCCTCCCCCTCTTCACACCACTGCTACTCCCTGTTGTCATCTACTCCCTGTTTTCATCTACCTACATGTACATACTACCTCAACTAACCGTGCCCCCGCATCGGTACCCCCCTGTATATAGTCTCGCTATTGTTATTTTACTGCTGTTCTTTAATTACTTGTTACTTTTATCTCTTATTCTTATTTTTTTCAAACTGCATTGTTGGTTAGGGGCTTGTAAGTAAGCATTTCACTGGTTGTATTCGGCGAATGGGATGAATAAAATTTGATTTGATAATCCATCCACCGGACAGGTGTGGCATATCAAGAAGCTATGGGCAATAAAAGGCCACTGGAAAATGTGCAGTTTTGTCACAAAACACAATGCCACAGTTGTCTCAAGTTTTGAGGGAGCGTGCAATTTGCATTCTGACTGCAGGAATGTCCACCAGAGCTGTTGCCAGAGAATTGAATATTCATTTCGCTACCATCAGCTGCCTCAAACATCATTTAAGAGAAGTTGGCAATACATCCAAGTGGCCTCACAACCGCAGACTACGTGTAACCATGCCAGTCAAGGACTTCCTCATACGGCTACTTCACCTGCGGGATCATCTGAGGAGGGGGAGGGGGGTGCTGAGGAATCCGTCTGTAATAAAGCCCTTTTGTGGGGAAAAACTCATTCTGATTGGCTGAGGCTGGCTCACCAGTGGGTGGACCTGGCTTCCAAGTCAGTGGGCCTATGCGCCCCCTGCCCAGTCATGTGAAATCCATAGATTAGTGCCTAATAAATGTATTTCCATTGACTGATTTCCTTCTATGAAGTGTAACTCTGTAAAATCTTTGAAATTGTTGCATGTTGCATTTATATTTTTGTTTAGTATAAATCCCATTGACACAATAAAATGGAGGTTATCTGACTTCACGTTTTGAGGCGCTAACGGCATGGTGGCTCTGTAGCCTAGAGATGAAACATAGGCTAACTGGTACACGCACACACACACGCGCACACACACAAACACGCGCACACACACACACACACACACACACACACACACACACACACACACACACACACACACACACACACACACACACACATACACACACACACACACACACACACACACACACACACACAATAGGGGTTAACTGCATGGTGGCAGTTCTGGGGTTCTCCTATGGGGATGGGCAAATAACCCTTATTTCTAAGTGTGTATAGTGATAAACAGAGGCCAACTGGTAGCATGAAGGAGAACACAAGGGGTGGTCATTGGTCTGTGATTCTCCTGCAGGGCTACTACCGTGAAGCAGTATTCTCTAGTATCACTACACAGACAAGAACACACACACACAGCAGCTGATCTACAGGAAGCATATCCCTGCGAGACGAGAGAGAAAGATTCCCCTTTCAGGATCACTCAAGCATGGATATATGTGCTGTGGCTGGAGATGACCCATTTTCATTGGCTCTTCACACATGCGCACACAGCATGGGTTGTCAGAGTCAGTAGGACCAAGCAAAATGTCCCACTGCCTCTAAGGACTGGGGATGAGGTAGTCCCAGTTCCCAGTTTGGCCAAATATTGGCTCATGTTGTAATGTTGTGGTAAAGGACCAAGGCTGACATGATGTTTGGCTCAATGCTTAGAGAGAGGTGGCTATGACATGTGTAGGTATCTTGAAACATCTATGAACTCAGTTGTGGCCTATTGGATTTCTGTGACTGCAGTGACGCTGTATTTATTTACACAGCATAACAATAGCATTTTTGTAAATATTGTTTGAAGAGGATAGAGGCACAGTACATCTATGTCATGACGCTAGCCCTCTAGCAGAGATGTGACCCCCCCCTCCTGTTAGGAGGGGGAAGTTTTATGACTTTAACAACCACATCATCAATTCCGTGCAGAGACTCCTCTCTCCCTGACCATGCCGTATGGGAGAGAGTGGGTCACAGTAGAACAAAGGAACTCTCCCGCCAAATACTCCTACCTCCCCGAATTGGAGAATTAAACATTGTTCCTAATTTAGAGAATGTGTAAACGGTCGGTGGAGAAGCCAGCTACGACCTGGTCCGTTTTGTTTCATGTTTGTGACCTCATGAAAGACAATACAGCCACATTACCCTAACTCTGTTTATACAGGTTCCTCAGTTATGAGGCTTGCATTGGAATGTGGGATAAATTGTCTAACGAAGTATAACAATACTTTTGAAAAGATAATGTGATTTGGTCTTGTAAAATTATGTTCTTTGTTTTATGGTAACTTGTGCCCAGTCAGTAGCCACGCACAAGTGAATAGACATTGGTTGGAAATGATGAACCAACCCCTTTTCCACTCTAAAATAAAAGCCCCCGTGACGAAAAGTCACATCAGTTCCAAATACCGTGAGGACTTGTCCTCAAGTGTTTAGGGCTAATTCTAATTTCAACTCTGCAGACCAGGAAACGTGAGAGCTTGCTCCACACGTGAAATGGTGTGAAAAATTGATCACCTAAAGAAGAACTGAGTACTAAACTAGCATATATCAGACTGCAGCTGAACATATGCGCAAATCTAGTACGAGAACACTGACTGACGCAGAAGCATCTCCAGAGTGAGATGAACCTCTCAGACCACATGAACCTCAAGCACAACGACCTGAAAGATTCCACAAAGGACGATGGCGACATCGACTGGGCAAACCAGAGCCTCACATCACCAGCTCAACTATCGAAGCCAGCTTCATGAAAATAAAATGCATTGCTTTTCTGAATGAGCGATCGTTAGCGGCATATGTATTTATGTGAGAATAGTTTCCCAGTTTCGATAGAGACCCATGTTCCTTAGTCTTCCTTCCAAAACCCCCTTCTCTTCTCTCTGAATCTATTGTGTTATAACCAAACTGTTTTTGTTTAGTCCACTAGGGACGGTATTTACTGTATAATTTTATTATGTATTGTATATTCTGTAATTGTTTAATTAGTTAGTAAATAAATATTTGAGACAATTTGTGTATGGATGATTCATAGTAAAGGCTGGGTTCGTGCAGACTAGGATCTTACAACTTTTAAGAATGAGACTGATATTAGGTAAAGAATAATTAATGATTGAGTGACTGCTATTGATATAAAAGATCTTCAGATCTTTAAGAGTGGATTCGGGAGATAGCCGCTCTATATAAACTAACTCTTCCGTGGTGCCCCAGTTTATTAATGGTTTATTTGTTGCATGGTTTAATTCAATCCCGTAATCAATCAAACGTTAATTAATCGATTTGAAAATAGCATGTCATCTCATTTAACCATAATAGAGACACGACATCTATATGATCATATTTCTTCAGTGCTAGCCTCTCTACACTGGCTTCCACGTCACCTGGGCGGGCAGACGGCTCCTGGTCAGATCTGTCAGGGGGCTGGCTAGGGAGGTAAAGTGAGGAATAAATCTCCAGTAGTAGCTAGTCAACCCCACAAACGTGCGTACCTGCTTCTTGGTGAAGGGGCGGGGCCAGTCCCGAATCACCTCCACTTTCCTCACCTGGGGATTGACACATCCCCTCCTGATCGTATACCCCAGGTACTCAGCCTCCCGCAGGCCGGAGCCGACATTTCCTTGGGTTAGCTGTTAGCCCCGCCCCCCACAAGGCCTGCAATACGGTGCCCTGGCCAACTTCTGGAAGGTGGCCAGGGCACCGTGCAACCCACAAGGCAGCTTCTTGTAGTGGAACAGCCTGTCAGGGGTGGCGAAAGCAGTATTCTCCCTTCGCCGCGGGAGCTAAGGGCAACTGCCAATAACCCTTCGTCAGGTTGACCGTGCTGATAAATCGGGCGGTCCTTAGCCATTTGATTAGTTCATCAATTCAGGGCATGGGGTAGGCGTTGAACTTTGAGATATAATTTACCTTCCTAAAATCATTACAGAAGTGAATAGTGCCGTCTGGTTTTGGCACCAACACTATGGGGCTGCACCACTCACTATTTGACTCTTCGATAATATCAGCTCCCAACATCATATTTACCTCGGTCCTGACGGCCTCTCTCCTTGCTTCTGGTATGCGGTAGGGTCTCAACTTCACCTTTTTCCCGGGTTTGGTGATGATGCTGTGCTGTACCAGATCGGTGTGTTCTGGTTCACTGGAGAACACATCCTGGTTCCGGCCAACCAACTCCGTCAGCTCCTGCTTCTGTGCTTGACTCAACTGCTCCCCCAGCGGCACCTCTGCCGGCTTGGTCTCTATGGTAGCCTTCTTCGGGGAAAAAGAATATAGTACATCACGCGCATTCCATTTCTTTAACATATTCACATGGTAAATCTGGGTCAGATGCCTATGTCCTGGCTATCTGACCCTATAGTTAACTTCACCCACCTTCTCAAGGACTTCGTATGGCAAGTTCCATTGAGCCAAAAACGTACATTCTGAGGTAGGGACCAACACCAACACTTTGTCTCCTGGCTGGAAGTCTCTTCGTTGTGCCCCTTTGTTGTACACCCGCGCTTGAGTCTCCTGGGCCTCCAGCATGTGCTCCCGTACCAGGGTTCACAGGGTTGCCATCTGGTCTCTCATGTCTTCCACGTGTTCCATCATGGTTTGATGGGGCAACGGTTGCTGTTCCCAGGCTTCTTTAGCCACGTCCAGCAGTCCTCAGGGTCTTCTCCCGTATAGGAGTTCAAAGGGAGAGAACCCTGTTGATGCTTGGAGCACTTCTCGGATCAAAAACATCAGGTAGGGTAGCAGTTGGTCCCAATTCTTTCCGTCTGCCTCCATCACCTTCTTTAGCATTTGCTTCAGGGTTCAATTTAATCTTTCCACCAACCCATCGGTCTGAGGGTGATACACTGAGGTGTACAACTGGGTTATTTTCATTAGTTTGCAGAGATCCTTCATTATTCACAACATGAATGGGGTTCCCTGGTCGGTTAATATCTTGTTGGGAATGCCCACTCGGGAGAACAGCATGACTAACTCACGTGCGATTCCCTTGGTGGCCATGGTGTGCAGGGGAATGGCTTCCGGGTACCTGGTGGCATAATCCAGAATCACCAGGATGTATTGGTGCCCTCGGTTGCTCTTGGATAGAGGTCCCACCAGGTCCATTGCGAGCCTGCTGAAAGGGACTGAAATAATTGGTAGGGGAATTAAGGGGCTGCGAAAGTGTGGTTTTGGCACCACCTGCTGGCACTCCAGGCAACTGCAGCAGTAATCCTCCACTGCTCTCTTCACACCAGGCCAGTACAATCGTGCCTTGATCCGGTCTAAGGTCTTCTCCACCTCTAGGTGAGCCCCAAGAAGGAGGGAGTGCACCAACTGCAGGACAGATTGTACAAAGGGACGGGACACCAACAACAACTCCATACATTCGTCATACTTCTTTATAGAAAAATGGGGGTAGGTGATCTGACTTACCCCCTCCTTGGGCTTTCCATCCACCATGGTCACCTGCTGGAGAGCGCTAGCCAGGTTGGGATACTCCAATTGGGCCGTGCCGAACCGGCCCGCTAGAGAGGCGGGCTCTGGCGCCATCTCATGGTCCATCAGGAACATGTCTTCCAGACTCGCCACACCTTCCTCCAGTCTTGCTTCACCCGAGTCACCCTCCGAGAGGGGTTCTGTTGACGTCTGAAGTCCACTTCCTGGAATCCATAGATCCGGGCATCCTTCCTTCCGGTGTCCCTCCCACCTCTCCGGCTTACTCCTCTCTTCTGGTTCCCTCGGTTCCACACGTCTCCGGACATACTGGTCCACAGTTGGTGGAACATCGGGAAATCCCTCCTGATAAGGACCGGCACAAGCAGTTTCGGGACAACTCCCACTGGCCCCGTGTGTTGTCCCTTTGTGGTCTGTAGGTGGAGGAGTGTGGTAGGATAGTCCTTGGTCTCACTGTGTATGCATGTGATGGCCATGGTGTCAGTCAGGTTCGGGGACTGGGCGAAGACAGGTTGGATCAAGGTCACCATATTCCCAGAGTCCAAAAGTATGGTGGTGTCCTTTCCATTGGCTCTTACCGGGGTGACAGGGGAAGGACCACTCTCCTCAGTCCAGCATGCCATCAGCAATCCACAGGGATGACCGGTGGCTACCTCACTGGCTGAGGTCGAAGGTATCGGGACATCGCGGTTTGGACAGTTCCAGGCGATGTGTCCCGGCTCGCTACGCTCGTAGCACTTCCTGCTGTCCAGGTTCGGGAAGGGGCGTTGTCTCGGGGAGCTGGCTGTTGTTGTCCCCCCATCCTTGGCCGGGGTCCCAGCGTGGTCCTCCACCCTTTTGGAGGGTTCAGCCTTCCGTGGTTGTCCACTGCGCAGGACCTCCAAAGCCACCTGTTAACCTTCCACCAGTTCCACCAGCTGATCTGCGCTCTGCAGGTTAGCTTGGCTTGCTAACTTTTTAGCTTAGAATGGGAGAGAGCGTAGAAATGTTTGACCACTTTTTCAATTGGCGTGAGCGTCAGTGGTTAAGCAGTTAGCCAGCTCTTGGCCAGTCTAATTAGATCATGCATTTGGGATCGGGGGGGACGCTGTAGCATCATACGCCCAATCATGGAATCTTTGTGCCTTGCAAATCAGGGTGTAACCATACCGGCGCAGGGTTTCCTTTTTCAGCCCTCGTAATGAGTCGCCTGGTCAGCCATCAGATCCTGATAGGTCTTCTGTGCCGTGCATGACAGGAAGGGTGCTAGCAGGCTGGCCCATTGCTCATTTGGCCATTTCTCCTTAGTCCTCTCGAAGGCTTGGAGGTAAGCCTCGATGTCGTCAGCCTCTGTCAGCTTCAGTATAAACCTACTGGGTTTGAGACGAGAGACTGGTGCGCCTGTAGCCACGCCGGCCTGGGCGGCTGTCAGCTGGCTGAGTTCAGCTCGCAGGAGAGTGGTCTGCTGACACCGTCCCTCCAGCAGCTCCCGATGCAAGCTATGTTCGCCTCCACCAGCTGTTTCAACAATGCTTCCATTGTTCTCCTTGTCTGTTTAGTTAGTGAGCTTGGTTTGCTTTACCTGCATTCTCCACCACATGTAGCAGGCTCAAGGGGGTGGGGTTTCCACGTCAAGAAGTTCAATAACCAAACACGCACACGAAGGACAACTAGAATACAAATGGGGAATTTATTAGGGAGATTTACACACTGTGGGAAAAGGGGGAATTCAGCAACCAGTTCACAGTCCACAATTCGTTCTCGTTGTCCGTTCTGTTCTCCAGGGATAATCCTAAAACTCAGGTCCTCAGCCAAACCGGTTCGGTACACAGTGGGGGTAATCAGACAGTCCAGGTCACAACGGGTAATCACACAGATGTCTCTCTCTTCTCACACTCTGCATAACACATGTTTCCCTCTCAGTCCTCTTCCTGTTTGTGCAGCCCGCTTCCTCTTTTATCCACAAGCACTCCATGGCTTAATGATCCACAGGCTTGCCTCGTTGGAGCAGGAAGTCCATATAAGGCTCAGGGGTTTGCGCCAGCGGGCTGCAAGATACCTTGCTTCAATCACCACTCCCCTCACCTCTCCCTGCCATCTGCCAATACCTACACATATGCTACGGTCACATGGCACAGACCTCCTTATTGTGCCTAGAATTTCTTAGAAAACAGCTGGAGGCAGGGCTTTCTCCTATAGAGCTCCATATTTATGGAATGGTCTGCCTATCCATGTGAGAGACGTAGACTCGCTCTCGACCTTTAAGTCTTTACTGAAGACTCATCTCTTCAGTAGGTCCTATGCTTGAGTATAGTCTGGCCCAGGGGTGTGAAGGTGAACAGCAAGGCACTGGAGCAACGGACCACTCTTGCTGTCTCTGCCTGGACGGCTCCCCTCTCTCCACTGGGATTTTCTGCCTCAGACCCTATTACGGGGCT
Organism: Salmo trutta; assembly: GCF_901001165.1. NCBI lineage: Eukaryota > Metazoa > Chordata > Actinopteri > Salmoniformes > Salmonidae > Salmo > Salmo trutta. Next base: position 19,733,044 of record NC_042990.1, on the reverse strand, counting down.
GAGTCACTGGCTTACTAGTGCTCTTCCATGCCGTCCCTAGGAGGGGTGTGTCACTTGAGTGGGTTGAGTCACTGACGTGATCTTCCTGTCCGGTTTTTCTCCCGTTTTGAGCTCGTGCAGTGGAGGAGATCTTCGTGGGCTTTCCTCAGCCTTGTCTCAGGGAAATAAATTGATGGTCTGTTGATATCCCTCTAGTGGTGTTTGGGGCTGTGCTTGGCAATGTAGGTGGGGTTATATCCTGCCTGGTTGGCCCTGTGCAGGGGTATTGTTGGACGGGGCCACATTGTCCCCCGACCCCCCCCCCCCCCCCCGTCTCAGCCTCCAGTATCAAATAGTGTATGTGTCTGGGGGTAGGGTCAGTTTGCTGTATCTGGTGTAATTATCCTGTCTTATCTGGTGTCCTGTGTAAAGTTACGTATGCTCCCTCTAATTCTCTCTCCCTTCCTCCCTCCCGGAGGACCTGAGCCCTAGGACCATGCCTCAGGACTACCTAGCCTGATGACTCATAGCTGTCCACAGTCCACCTGGTCATGCTGCTGCTCCAGTTTCAACAGCTTTCCCTGTGGCTATGGAAACCTGACCTGTGCACTGGACGTGCTACCTTGTCCTGGACCTGCTGTTTTCGACTCTCTCTCTCTCTCTCTCTCCTTCTCTCTCTCTCTCTCTCTCTCCCGCCCTCCCCCCCTCTCTCTCTACCGCACCTGCTGTCTCAACCTCTGAATGCTCGGCTATGAAAAGCCAACTGACTTTTACTCCTGAAGTACTGACCTGTTGTACCCTCTACAACCACTGTGATTATTATTTGACCCTGCTGGTCATCTACAGTGTGAACTTTTGAACATCTTGAAGAACAATCTGGCCTTAATGGCCATATATTCTTAGAATCTCCACCCAGCACAGCCAGAAGAGGACTGGCCATCCCTCAGTGCCTGGTTCCTGTCTAGGTATCTTCTTAGGCTACCTTTCCAGGGAGTTTTTCCTAGCCACCGTGCTTCTACATCCTCATTGCTTGCTTTTTAGGGTTTTAGGCTGGGTTTCTGTATAAGCACTTTGTGACTTCTGCTGATGTCAAAAGGCCTTCATAAATACATTTGATTTGATTTGATATATGGTGTTTAGACACAACCATAACTTACATAACATGAGTGTTACAAAATATCTTTCTCTGCTTCTCCTTTCTCTCCCTGGGAGCCTGCAAGCTGCTTCTCAGCCCCCACCTCACTATCTATACCATTCACTCTGAAGGCACCCATGTGCCCGTATGTGTGTGTGTGTATTTCAGTGCTTATGTTTGTGTGTCCACAATGCATGCACTGCACGGCATATATAAACACACAGAAATACATCCCGTGCTGTCCATTTGGACCAAAGGAGAGGATGACTAACCACTTGGTCTTAAATTAGACCCGATATGCAAATTGAATGGAAATGGTTGCAGTGTTGCTGTTTTGTTTATGTTATTCTAATATTCTACTGAACAGCCCGAAATGGTTTTCATTCAAATCTGGAAGGAAATCTTTTGGAGAGATTTATTTTGATTTGTGATACAATGTAGAATAATAATTAGGTCATCAGACCTTTACTAAAAGACATAAAAGACAAAGGAATATCCTTTTATGGTAGGTTGCATGATTAAAGACCGCTGCCCAGAATACCTGTGAAGACTGTTGACAAAAAATGTATGTGCTCTATAATTTATTTCCAGGCCTGTTTTGTATACCCTTTGCCCTTGTAACTCCATGTCATGCTCAAACACCTCAATATCAAGACTCGAACACTTAATATAGTGGCATTATTTTGAGGAGTGACTGTGGTCACCCTATGCCCTCAGGTTATTGTAGATGAGGCCAAAGCTTCCCTCAAGCCCATCACCCTCCTGCCCTATCAGAGCCCCAGATTAGTGGTGTGACCCCTTGATGACTCAGGGCAGGCGTTAGCCGGCCAGGGGCATCACCCTGGTGTTTCTGTCCCATTAACTCAATATTACCCCCCCCCCCCCCCCCCCCCCCCCCCCGGAGTTTACAGATAATGGTCACGTCTTGGGCCTATTGCCTGATGAGGACAGATGCGACACGCTCTCTCTCTCTTTCTATGACATGGCAGGATTGATTGTCTCTGTGTGGAGTAGGGTGGTGATAACCAACTGCAGTGTTTTTCCATTGAGAGGGCTATTCCTAAACCACATTGTGTTCCTGCATTATGTCTACCTCCACCTTCTAGGAGATTAGACTTTAAAGAATAAGTAAACACATCTATTGATCAGAGATAAATCACTTAAATGAGTTTATGAATAATTTACTAAGCAAAGAATTCATGATAATTGCATTGGACATAGACATTGAAATATCTACTGTGCTCCATCAGCATTTCTATATATGCATAAGGCCTTGACAGACTATACTTCTTTTTTTAAGTATCACCATTTTACAACCTACCTGAATAACAGTCTGACCTGTGTCACTGTTATTGTAGATGTAGCAGGATGTTAAGCTATGTTGTGCATCTTGCTCTTTGATGATGTTTGGCATTTTGCAATAAAGTAGAAAAATGCAACTCTAGAAATGCCTAGCATTTAACTGAGGCAATCAAAACCATTTAAAAAAATGTGGATAGTGCTCAAATGACACACAACATGGATGCATATTCATTTTAGTACACTGCAGTATTGGTACCAAACATACATCAGTGAAGTGAGAGCCTGGCCCACTTGGGAAACGTTTGTTTTCAGATTCATGTTGGGAGCAGTCTGAGCCCTGGAGCCAGCTGGAGGCAGGGGAGCTTTCAGCGGAGAGAGAGTGAGGAGGTAGAGGGAAGAAAAAGAAAGAAAGAAAAGAGGGAGGGAGGGAGGGAGGGAGGGAGGGAGGGAGGGAGGGAGGGAGGGAGGGAGGGGGAGCAGTTGGAACTTGTAAGGCTGGCACTGGGGCCATGGAGAGAGAGAAGCTGACTCAATGATAGTGCAGAAGGGGTGGAGTTGGAGTCGTGTTGCTGAATCAAGGCTCGTTACCATCACAGCGTTCCTCTGGGACCATGATGTCAGGGCAGAGATGGGGGAACGTGGATAGAGGAGGGATCCAAAGGGAGGTAAAGATATGATGAGGGAGGAGGTAGACAGCAATGAGAGGAGAATTAAGGAGAAGGAGGAGGCGGGAGGAGCAAAGGAGGAGGTGGTAACAACAAGGGTATAGACAGAGGAGAGTACAGTGCGTAATATAAAGTACAGATGGCTGTAATGCTACAGGCTAACAACCACTAAAGTATTTAGTGGTGAATGGAGACTCGAGGCAGATATATCATATCCTATGATATCACTTTTATCTTTGGATATTACTCTAAGCCTTTTTTAGCCAGAATGTATTTAGCTTCTTTCAGTATCTTATAAAGCAATAGTTTGGTGGTATCAGTTTAATCAGTTTTACTCAGGGTTGTAGAGATAAAAATACAATGTCCATTTGTTTAGCTACCAACATTGAGTGGTTGAAATCGTAATTCCAATCTGGACGTTTTACTCTAATCCTGACATTATTACATCAACATCCACTTTAATATTACAGTAAGAGACAAGTCAGCTGACATTTTGAACTTTTGGCATGGCGAGGTCCAGATGCCATGTTAACTCCTGGCATTGTGGGCTCTAATCTGACCACATCACCAGGGCTTTTGGGTGGCATTCAATTCAGCTCAATCACAACATGACAGGTCTCTTTAGTGGTCCGGAATAGAATCTGCATTTAATAGCAGGTACATTCTCTGAAAGGAATGTCTCTGAACTGTTACAACCCAAATGAAGAGACTAACACAGTGATTGCAGGGCTTTAGGAACACATTTGTACCCTACCTGTCCTATGCTTGATTAGCTCAGGATTTTATTGGGCCAAGCTGTCTCTCCCCACCCCGAAAGACTGGCAGGAACTCTCCCTCCCTCCTCCTTCTCATTCACATGAGTCATTGAATGAAGGTCTGGTGGCAGCAGGGAGGAACTGTGTTTACACAGGGAAGGAACCATTGTGCTCTGGGTCATTCATTCCAATTCCCAAATGGGGGACAGCTGTTAATGTTGCACAAAGCATGAATGGAGTCAATCAATATTCTAGAGCTACAAATGGTCACCATGTAGACCAGCAGGACAGTCACAATGGAAGGGTATAATCCCCATGGCAGCAGGTGTTTATTCCCTCTAGAGCAGGTTAAGTGGTATAGAGTAGCAGGACTCTGTCAGTCTCAATAATCTAAGATCAGAGGTGCCGGAGATGTACTGGAGCAAGCGGTACCAGAGCAAGCAGTACCGGAGCGCCAAGTCTAGGTCCAAAAGGCTTCTAAACAGCTTCTACCCCCAAGCCATAAGACTCCTGAACATCAAATCAAATTGCTACCCAGACTATTTGCATTGCCCCCCCCCCCCCCCCACCATCCCCCTTCTGCGCTGCTGCTACTCTCTATTATTATCTATGCATAGTCACTTTAATAACTCTACCTACATATTAACTCAATTACCTCGACACCGGTGCCCCCGCATATTGACTCTGTATATAACCTCCACATTGACTCTGTATATAGCCTCCACATTGACTCTGTATATAGCCTCCACATTGACTCTGCATATTGTGACGGCCCTGAATGTTTCTGAACCGTCTCAGTGCTTCTCCTTCAAATAGGGCGCTATCCCTTTAATTCTCAATTAATTAGTGCTTCTTCCAATAGAGCGCTTCCCCTTTAATTCCCAATTAAATAGCCAGCATCAGCTGCGCAAAAGTGGAGTTGTGATGGAAACATGAATGAGGATGTGTTCGACCCTCAAGTCTGAAGCTTCTTTCTTCCGTTTGTTGTGTTGCTGTAAAAGTGTGCTTTGTGTAGCCTAATAGAAAATCTACCCAGGATCGGATCCACTCTTTGCGTCTGTGGACTACACCTCTCCGTTGGTTTTCGTGGCCTTCCTCCGCTGGAGATCTGTCGGCGGATTGGATTCTCTGACTGACCGACTGACTACAACCTTTTTTGTATACGGTATTTCATTTGTTTTGGGTGTGATGTATACCATGATGAATTATGTAGTTAGTTGTAGTTGAGGATTTATTGAAATGTGTGGTAAAATATTTGTTCTTTTCATTGCATGATTGACACTGTGTTTACGCTACACTGTATGAACGGACACCCATTGCGTGACTAAGGTCAGTTGAGTTCCCTGAACTTGTTTACCGGGCTGGACTCTTTTTAGGCCCGAGGTACAGGACATTTCTGAAGGAACCAGAGCTGTTTAAAGCTCCTTATTGTTATATTGTTGTGTGTGTGATCATTTATGTTGTTAATACATCCACGCAAAAGAATACAGTTGTTTTGAAGTTATTTCCATTGTTTTAAGGGTTCATGAAACGTGTATTTCCATCCTGACATTTACATGAGTCCTTTGTATTGGTGTAGACTTGAGGACCAGATGGGACTCATTCCCTATCAAACTAAAAGGAGAAACTAATATTTTCTCTGGTAGGCACAACCTACCTGGCACCCCTATAAACGATAATCTCGAGTCAAAACCGTTACATAAAAAATGGCACCCCAGAAGGGACCTCAACATTGAGAAATAACCAAAGCAAATCTTTTGTGTGGAATTAAAACAATGGATTCACCCCAAGAAAATGTGCTCATCCATATCATACCTGTCAATGGGAATACACAGGGCCATTCTGACCATCGAGCCGACAATACAAATCATAATGTTAATGGAGTTGATTTGGGCCAGAGCCCTGGGAATCTGAATGCTCTGTCTGGACCACAGGCCACAGGAGGTCTAACCAGCTACTCCCTTATTGACATGGATCTGTGTGGAAGTACTGAGCTAGCCCTCCCTCTGACGCCCAACCTTCCTCTATTGTCTGGTTTATCTCCAGAGGTTGTAGTCTTACAAGATGACATCCTTGATATTCGTCGGACTCAACAACATCTTCAAACTTTAATCCACCATAAATTCAAATGTCTGAGTGAAGAGCAACAACAGAGTGCCATGGAATTCAGAAACTCACTGAGCACTCTAACCCACACGCTGACAGAGCTCAGTGAGAGTGGAAGACGGGATGTTACTGGTGCCATGGACAAGCAGTTTGACTACCAACAAACCCAACTCACTGCCACTCTCCAGTGGCGCTTGCAACATCATCACACTGAGGTCCTCAAGGATGTTAATTCTGTTTTTTCTCCTCTGGTTAACACTGTAGACCACTTGCAGAAAGAGCTCTCTAATTGTGTTAAAATGTTGGCTGACGTGTCTGTTGACATGGCCTCCATTCGGTACAACTCCTTGCACAGAGCTTCTCTGGTGTCCACTTCTGTTCAAACCACTGAGGGCCAAGCTGGCACCTCAGAACAGCTAAGACAAGGCCATGCTGCAGCCACCCCTTGCAGGATGCAATCCACCATGCATCCTGGTGTTCATTTTCATGGTCCGATAACTCCCTCACCCTCTACTTCCTCAATCCCTCCTAGCTCTTTTGTTCATGGTGATTTGATTAGACGTCATGTGGGGGCGATGCCCATTAAATTGCAATTTCCCACCTTTGGGGAAAAAGGATGACAGTCCTGATCCGCTAATGTATCTGGAAAGATGTCGTGACTTTCTTGCCCTCAATCCCCTGGCTGACGAAGAACTCCTTGCCACATTGAGGAATGTGTTGCATGGTACAGCTCGAGACTGGTGGGATGTGGCACGTCTCACCACTACCTCCTGGGCTGACTTTGAGGCCAAGTTTTCCTCTGCATTTCTGTCTGAGGACTACACAGATGAGCTGGCAGACAGAGTCAGGAATCGAGTGCAAAGAGAGAAAGAGAGTATCCGTGACTTTGCATATGGTTACCACTCCCTGTGCAGAAGGTGGAAACCTGGTATTGAGGAGGAAGAGGTCATTAAATTGATCTTGAAGAACATCAACCCACTACTAGCCAGTCAACTCAGAGAAAGAGTCACCACTGTTGATGGACTGGTTCGCCTGGGACAGCAGTTTGAGAAGGACAGAGAATGCCAACAGCAATATGAACAGAGAAAGAAACAGACACCCAAACCGTTACCCAAGCCAGACCATCAACAACAGCCAGAGTATCCAGCCAAGACACCTCCCATGTTCTGTTGGAGATGTAGCCAAAAGGGACATTCTTCAGCTACATGTCCAAGACCATATCAAGTAAACCCTTCCAGAAACCACAAATCACAACAGGCCAACACACCTAACTCCCTTCGCAGGAACAACCATCCTACTCTGGGTGCTTTGACCAGAGCTGAAACCCCAAGAGTCACTGCCTACGCCCCCCCATCGACATCTCCTTCCTCTCAGTTAATACCGCACCAACTGGTGGTACCCCTGTCCATAGGTCCATGGACAGGAAGAGCCATCCTGGACACCGGGTCATCCTACACACTGCTCAATGAGAAACTGTGGAAGGAGGTTAAAGGTCCACACTACAACTTGAAGCCGTGGACAGAAGGTCCACTCTATCTGGCTGATGGTGAGGCTAAACGACCACTTGGATGGAGTGAGGTAGAGTTCCGCTTGTGTAACCACTCCTATATGATTCCTTCTGTTATCCTACAAACCAAGAACCTTGCTTTTCCTGTCGTGTTGGGAATTGATTTCATGTACTTCAGTGGTGTCCAGATTGATATCGCACACAATTGCTACTGGTTTCCATACAATCCGAGCAAGAAGCATTTCTTCCAGTCAGAAGCTACAAAGTTACATGATTGGGGTCCAAATGTGGCAGTCTTCTCTGCCATTGCTCCAGTACCACTAACCCTTGATAATCCTTCTGATGATCTCCTTTTACAGTGTGAGAAGAGCTCAGCTGGAACAGCCAGAGGAGTTAAGGCTGTTGGAACAACTGCAGAATAACGCTGATGTATGTACTTCAAAGCTAGGACGTACCGGGCTCCTGAAGCACAAAATATTCCTTACACAGGAAATGCCGATCAAGCAGAAGCCATATCGTTTGTCCCCAGCAAAGCTAATCATCCAAAAGGGACTCATTAATGATATGTTGACACAAAATATAATTGAACGTTCATCCTCTCCCTGGGCTGCTCCTGTTGTCCTCATCCCAAAAAAGACCGGTGGTCTTAGATTTTGTGTGGACTATAGGAAGACCAACAAGGTTTCCCAGACTGATGCCTATCCTCTTCCCACCATCCAAGAGATCCTGGAGTCATTGTCTGGTGCGGTTGTGTTCACTACCCTTGACCTCAATAGTGGCTATTGGCAGGTTGAGATGGACCAAGAAAGCAAGGACAAGACTGCTTTTGTCTGTGCTGAAGGCTTGTTTTCCTTTAAGGTGATGCCTTTTGGATTAAAGAATGCACCTGCCACTTTCCAAAGGCTCATGGCGATTGCATTAGGTGAGCTCAAAGGGAAGATCTGTTTCGTCTACCTGGACGATATAATTATCTACTCCCAGACCAGAGAACAACATTTTCAAGATCTTCAAACAGTGTTGGACAAGCTAAGGGAAGCTGGTCTGACATTGAACATGAAGAAGAGCAACTTCTGCCAAACCTCCCTGAAGTTCCTTGGCCATATTGTGTCTTTTGACGGCACTCATGTGGATCCCGAAAAGACCAAGGCGGTACAAGATTTCCCTGTCCCAACCACACTCAAGGCCCTTCAACGGTTCCTTGGGATGGCTGGATGGTACCATCGGTTTGTGTTGAACTTCTCCCAGGTGGCAGAACCCCTCAACGCATTGAAGCGAAAAGGTGCGAAATTCCGATGGACGGCAGAGTGCCAGACCTCTTTTGAAACCCTGAAACGACACCTCGTCACACCTCCCATTTTGGGTCATCCCAACTTTGATTGCCCTTTTGTTGTTTACACTGATGCAAGTGATGTTGGACTTGGTGCTGTCCTAGTCCAACAGACTGGACTTGGCACTGAAGAAGTGCTAGCGTTCGCCAGTAGAACATTAAATGGAGCAGAACGGAACTACTCCACAACCGAGCAAGAGTGCCTTGCAGTTGTCTGGGCTTTGTAAAAGTGGAGGTACTACCTGGAGGGAAGACACTTCACTGTGGTCACTGACCATTCCTCCCTTGTGTGGGTGTTCAAGACCAACAAACCAAGCACCAGACTTATCAGATGGGCTCTACGGTTGCAAGAGTTCACCTTTGCAGTAGAATACAGGAAAGGAAAATACAACACTGTTCCAGATGCCTTATCCAGAGCTCCTGCTGGTGGTAATGGTGGCCCTCATCTTACATGTGCTACTGTCCTGTCAAGCAGTCGAGACTCACCCAAAACTGACTTTCCCATCTCTGATGAGGCCATTTGGAAAGCCCAACAGGATGATCCAGAAGTACAGGCTTTGTACCAGACTATCCTGGAAGATGGAGAAAAGATGGTCAATCCTATCACCAAAATGACCATCATTGAAGACAAAGTCTACCGAGTTGTACAACTACCTCACAGAACACTATACCAAATGTACATACCTGAAACTCTACGCCTTCAACTGCTTCAACATTTCCATGAAGACCCGTTAACTGGTCATTTGGGCAGGTTCAAAACCTACAAGCGGTTGCAAGCATTACTGTACTGGCCACATCTGAGCATGGATGTGAAGTCACACATCCGAAACTGTCAGGTTTGTCAAATGTACAAACCAGAAGGTAGAAAGCCTGCTGGCAAGTTGCAGCAAACTGTGGTTACCCGACCTTGGGAAATGTTAGGAGTGGATTTGATGGGTCCATTTCCTAGAAGCTCCAATCAGAATGTGTATATGCTTGTTTTTGTTGATTACTATTCCAAGTGGGTGGAGCTCTTTGCCCTGCGTCAGGCCACAGCAAGGACTGTCTCTAACATCCTTACGAAAGAGATCCTGACTCGCTGGGGAGTGCCTGACTACATCCTGTCTGATCGAGGTTCCCAATTCGTCTCTGGTCTCTTTGAGGAGACCTGCCAAAGATGGAACCTGAGACAGAAGTTGACCACGGCCTATCACCCACAGACCAACCTCACTGAGAGAGTTAATCGAACCTTGAAGACAATGGTTGCTTCCTATGTAGGGACCCAGCACAAACACTGGGACAAGCACCTTCACGATTTTCGATTTGCCCTGAATTCTGCTGTGCAAGAGTCCACTGGAGTCACACCTGCAGAGCTGAACCTGAGTCGTCCCCTCCGAGGACCCTTGGAGATGGTGCTACAGCCCCAGCAGGTTACTCCAGACGCTGCTTGCTATGACCAGGTAGTCCATCTCCATGACTTGAGAGCTCTTGTTTCAAAGAACATGATCCAGGCTCGACTCAAGCAGAAGCGAAATTATGATAAGAAGAGACGAGACATGCAGTTCCAGCTTCGTGATCGGGTGTGGCTTCGCTCTCATCCTTATTCAAAAGCTGAACAATTCTTCTCTGCCAAGCTCGCTCCTAAATGGCAAGGACCATATAGGATTGTGGAGCAGAGTGGCCCTTTGAACTATCGAGTGGTGAAAGAGGACACAGGTGAAGTTATGCGCGTTGTCCATGTCTCACGCCTTAAGGCCTGTTACCCCTCGGCTGAGGAATTGGAGGAGATTGAGCGCCGCAAGGTCCTGGAGATCTTTGAAGAGGAAAGTGAGGAGACTTTTCTCGGATTCCCAGACCCAGAAGTCTCACGTCTTAAGGCCTGTGACCCCTTGGCTGAGGAGCGTGAGCACCAAAAAGTAATTTAATATTTTTGTAGAGGAAAGTGATGAGGAGACCTTTCTCGGTTTCCCCGACCAAGATGTGCCTTCCAGGGCAATGGTCGGCTTTTTCCAGGGGAGGGGGTGTGTGACGGCCCTGAATGTTTCTGAACCGTCTCAGTGCTTCTCCTTCAAATAGGGCGCTATCCCTTTAATTCTCAATTAATTAGTGCTTCTTCCAATAGAGCGCTTCCCCTTTAATTCCCAATTAAATAGCCAGCATCAGCTGCGCAAAAGTGGAGTTGTGATGGAAACATGAATGAGGATGTGTTCGACCCTCAAGTCTGAAGCTTCTTTCTTCCGTTTGTTGTGTTGCTGTAAAAGTGTGCTTTGTGTAGCCTAATAGAAAATCTACCCAGGATCGGATCCACTCTTTGCGTCTGTGGACTACACCTCTCCGTTGGTTTTCGTGGCCTTCCTCCGCTGGAGATCTGTCGGCGGATTGGATTCTCTGACTGACCGACTGACTACAACCTTTTTTGTATACGGTATTTCATTTGTTTTGGGTGTGATGTATACCATGATGAATTATGTAGTTAGTTGTAGTTGAGGATTTATTGAAATGTGTGGTAAAATATTTGTTCTTTTCATTGCATGATTGACACTGTGTTTACGCTACACTGTATGAACGGACACCCATTGCGTGACTAAGGTCAGTTGAGTTCCCTGAACTTGTTTACCGGGCTGGACTCTTTTTAGGCCCGAGGTACAGGACATTTCTGAAGGAACCAGAGCTGTTTAAAGCTCCTTATTGTTATATTGTTGTGTGTGTGTGATCATTTATGTTGTTAATACATCCACGCAAAAGAATACAGTTGTTTTGAAGTTATTTCCATTGTTTTAAGGGTTCATGAAACGTGTATTTCCATCCTGACATTTACATGAGTCCTTTGTATTGGTGTAGACTTGAGGACCAGATGGGACTCATTCCCTATCAAACTAAAAGGAGAAACTAATATTTTCTCTGGTAGGCACAACCTACCTAGCACCCCTATAAACAATAACCTCGAGTCAAAACCGTTACAATATAGCCTCCACATTGACTCTGTATATAGCCTCCACATTGACTCTGTATATAGCCTCCACATTGACTCTGCATATAGCCTCCACATTGACTCTGTATATAGCCTCCACATTGACTCTGTATATGGCCTCCACATTGACTCTGTATATAGCCTCCACATTGACTCTGTATATAGCCTCCACATTGACTCTGCATATAGCCTCCACATTGACTCTGTATATAGCCTCCACATTGACTCTGTATATGGCCTCCACATTGACTCTGCATATAGCCTCCACATTGACTCTGTATATGGCCTCCACATTGACTCTGTATATGGCCTCCACATTGACTCTGTATATGGCCTCCACATTGACTCTGCATCTAGCCTCCACATTGACTCTGCATCTAGCCTCCACATTGACTCTGTATATAGCCTCCACATTGACTCTGTATATAGCCTCCACATTGACTCTGTATATAGCCTCCACATTGGCTCTGCATCTAGCCTCCACATTGACTCTGCATATAGCCTCCACATTGACTCTGTATATGGCCTCCACATTGACTCTGTATATAGACTCCACATTGACTCTGCATATAGCCTCCACATTGACTCTGTATATAGCCCCGCTATTGTTATTTTAGTGCTGCTCTTTAATTATTTGTTATCCTTATCTCTTATTTTTTTTATTTTTTTTAAAGTTTTTTTCTTAAAACTGAATTGTTGGTTAAGGGCTTGTAAGTAAGCATTTCACTGTAAGGTTGTATTCGGCGCATGTGACAAATACAATTTGATTTGATTTAATAACTGAATGTATCGATGTAACTTGCATCAAGATGTTGTTATTGGCAGACCATTTCAATCATGTCTGAGACAATCATGTTGGAGACAAGATTTGTGCCAGACATTGATCTTTGGCATCTCACGCATAAGGCATGTTAAATATTTTAGCGAATAATGATTTGAAGCCATGTGAAAATAGTCTCTCGAGCCTGACTGCTTACTTCCCCCCTGCTTCATAGGCTTACGTTTCTCCAAGATGACCTGTATTTTATATTGCTGTGTGAGAGTGATGCCAAGCTGAGGCTGTCTGACACAAAGCTTATGTGGTGAGAGTGACACACACACGCACTCAAACGCAATCCCAAACACACACACACGCACACACACACACACACACGCACACACACACACACACACACAGAGAGAGAGAGATGCCACCCCAGTGTGATGCCAAGCTGACGCTGCCAGTCTCCGCCCTATCAGCGGAGGAATGATGTCATTTGTCTGCCTCCTCGGTTCTGTGTGTTCGTGCGTGTGTATGTGTGTGTGGATGCGGGCCGTGTTCACAGCCTTGTGATTTGTCTCTGGACAAAGGATGAAGTCACTTTCAAGCATGGCTCTGGTGGAGAAGAGGAGGAGGAAGAGGGGAGGATGGGTGGATGAGGATGGGGAGAAGGAGGAAGAGAGGGGAGGAGGGGAGCGAAAATAATCAAACCTGCAGATATTTCAAGAATGCCTTTTTGATAAGAATACCTTCCCCTGCTGAGCCTCCTTTTCAGGTCAAAAGAAAACACATCCCGAACAACAACCTTGTTTTTAGTGGTATGATCCTGTTTTTGACTTGTCTTGTACCCACCCCCCTATTATCTTCCCAGTTGGAATCTTCCAGACAGTTGTATGAGAGGATTAGGGCCTACGCATCAGCCATCATTCAGAACTATGTTATGATGACGCTCACCCAAGCACAGGATTGGCTGAGGAGTGAGCAACAGTCTCTAATTTGTTTTGAAAAGGGCACCGAACACAAGTCTGACCAATAAATATGGCTGTCAGTTAATAGGTGGACTCTATGGGAGGTTACATGGACATCCCATCCACTGGTGTTCTGGTGCATGAAGTGATCAATTGCCTGTGTCTCTAGTATCAACTGTGAATAGTCCTGCTACTGAACTATTCACATCAAATTCACAAAATGTAACCACAAAGAAACCTCTCTCTCTCGCTCACTCTCGGGCTCCTGCTGCTTCCCTTTTACCTTCTCTATCCTCTCTATGTTCCCTCACTCTCCCCCCTCTCTCTCTCTCTCTCCTCCCTCTCTTTTTCCTTCTTCCTGCCGAGGCTGTGCTGGGTATGGATGGCACGTTGAGCTACACGTGATAAGGCTGCTCCACTCTACTTTGCTCTGAACAGGCTGGCATACACACACTCTCTGACCTTCTCCTCGTCTCCATGGCCCCAGTGCCAGCCTGATCAACTGTTCTAGATCTCTTTCTCTCTCTCTGCCTGTCTGTCTGTGTGTCTCTCCGTCGCCATCTCTCTTACCCCCTCTGTCTGTCTGAATTCTAGATCATCCTCTCATACAATCTTATCAGACATGCCCTGGTAATGCAGAGTGGTGATGCAGCAATCCTGGTTCTACACCATGGAGTTAGGGATGGGAGGGAGGGGTAAACCATTGAGTTTATATCAAATAGTATTGGAAAGCCTGACTAAAATCTGTTAGTTACATTACTTTAATCTGATAGTAATTGAACCACAATGCATTTCAGAAAATCTATTAGTCAATTTCCTCAATCTGTCTGTGTATTCGTTTATGGTTTTAATCACATCTATTAGTTCCATTACTGCAACTTGATGAAGACAGAGTGCCTTCTCTTCCCTCTTCTCATGTTGAATGTAGACTAGCTGACATTTTCTATGGTGTAGTAGTTTCCTGTTAGCCCTGGTGTAGTCATAGATTCTTGGACATCTGATATCTGATCAACTCTTATTTGGAGAAATGTCAGTGCCCTAGTAATAGTACACTTACATGGTCATTACATCTCTCCTCTACACAGCGTATCTATCATGCCCATTCCTTCCCCTCCTCCCTCAGTCTTGGTAGTGATAGTCTCCATCCCAGGCTGCTTATCTTCCCCGCACACACAACATGGATATCCCCGGAGTTAAAAATGGGACAATGTTCTGCTCCACTCTTTACTGCAGAAAGACACAGGCAGCTCCTCAAACATGAATGTGTCCCTTTGGCTTGGGAGGATCAATACAAGACACTGGGGCAAGGCTTCACCCTGGTTACCTAGCAACAAGTTACATGGCAACGGCACAGGCGAGGGATTTAGGTGGTGTGGCAGAGAGAGGAGGAGGAGGAGGAGGACCTAGCTTGGCACTAGCTGTTATTATAGGTAATAGATGGGTGATGCTTTTATTGTTGTCTATATTTTGTATGGTTGTGTCTGTGTTCATTGCTGTGTCTGTGTTGGCTGATGTAATCAAAACAGACAGACAGGCCGGCAGACATGCAAGAAGGCAGTCAGACAGACAGGAAATAGAGGTGTTAGATCCTAGCAGAACATATTAACTTTCTAGACTAGAGCAATCATCAGGACAACACAGGGTGTCAGCAACTTAACACTCAGCATCCAACCATTTTCATTGGTTGTGATGAAAATTATATTTGATGGATTGTGGGCGAACCATGCATGTGCAGTAGTAGTCTAACATGCTCTAGGTATTTGACAGTCAATGAGTTCAGACAGAAAATATTTGTGTTCGATCTGGTTACGCCTCTTATTCCAGACAATGTCTCTTCGTGCCCCAGACATAACAAAGAGACTCTCACATCAAGCCGACATGCTTAAGTCTGGATGGTTTGTGAGGAAATGGCTCCCCCTGGTGGACACACAGTAGTATATTATATTACACTACCACACAGCATCACTGACAAGCTGCTTGTAATGTCTTTGGAACCAGTTTGGTCCAGTGGGTGTTTAACTAAAATAATGACATTTTCCAACTAGGTATCTAGGTGATCCAATATACTTTACAATATGCTCAACAGAATGTTACTCCTGGGTTTGCAGCAGGACTGAAGTATTCCAAGACTGAAGTTGTAGAACCACCGCTGGCGTCGAAGAAAAACACCCAACACCAATAATCTATGTAAAGATTTGTGGATTTATTATGGCATGTTGCCTACCCACCTGACAGAATCGACATGTGGAATTATGCTAACGAAAAATGTACTGCACATACCACCACTAAGAACAGATGACACTACGAGACACACCTCAGATTTTTCCTCCCCATAGAATAAACATTTACCTTGAGTTATTACATGAACGATTCCAGTAATCAGTGCAGTGCATTACGAATTAGAGCCTCAGCTGCTTGCGTTTGAGACAAAACCATACATAGATACCCACAGCCCAAACATTTCATAGAAAGACAATTGATAATACAGAATGTTCATTCTCTTGTGTTGTAGAGTGAATGTTTGTTCACTATACGAATATGCACATATAGTGAATAAACTCTTCCATGTGTAATAGCACAATATATACAACAGCAGTGTAATAACTGGTATTATGTACTGTGTTAAACAGTATATATATTGGCATTACTAAGTACTGTATATGTCAGTCCTTCTGTTCACCGTGCATCTGGTCCCCAGTGTTCATATTCATACTGTATCATCAGTCTACTGTTCACCGTGCATCTGGTCCCCAGTGTTCATATTCATACTGTATCATCAGTCTGCTGTTCACCGTGCATCTGGTCCCCAGTGTTCATATTCATACTGTATCATCAGTCTACTGTTCACCGTGCATCTGGTCCCCAGTGTTCATATTCATACTGTATCATCAGTCTGCTGTTCACCGTGCATCTGGTCCCCAGTGTTCATATTCATACTGTATCATCAGTCAGTTGCGATCATGCATTTTTAGCTCTATTGTTTTGATGAGTAAGAGATAGAAGTCCTCTCAGACCGGCAGCGTAATGCAGGCACGGACTGGCCATAGGGCAGTTCGGGAAAATGCCAGATGGTCCATCTTTAGCCAAGTGGGCTTGTCTAAATTGTTGTTTTTTTTCCGCAGAATGACCATTATTTGGCTAACAATAGGGGCCTCCAGGGAAAAAAAAGGGCCTGTGTGTAACAAATGCCGGGGCTGATTTGTGGTCCCAGTCCGTCAGTGGCTGAGTGGAGCAGAAGGAGGCAGAAAGGATGCTGCCATCTCCAGACGTGATGCAACACTTTGGTGGCGGTGTTGCTTGGTGCTTGCTCCCATGCCCAGACCACAGGCATATGCCGACCACACTGGGAAACATGTGCACAAGCGTTCCATCTCCAAGGCCTTGCTGTGGGTGTGGGTGGTATTCGTCTTTGAGCGTATACATCGGTAACATTGCATTTAGTAGTATTCTGGTTATAAATGTGACATTTCTCCGTACTGTACACACCTGGTAGGCATGTATTTTACTAAACTAAAAAAAATAGGTGTTTTCATGTATGTGTCAATAGCCCAAATACTGTTGAACAGCACTTAACACAGAGCTATAGAACACAACAAAACAGCTTTCCATGTGAACTGCTATCAGGCACATTTTCAGAGGAGTCTGGGAAAATAGAAAGCCTTTTAACGAAAGGCAGCCTTGAGCTGAATAGATTAACACATCAGCAGTTGTCACATGCTGTTTTTTTCAACCATAACACCAATGTTACAAGAGTGTATACACCCTTATGCTATTCTAGCCAAAGTGTGTTTCCATAGCTAGTGCTGACACTGAGGACTTGTGAAGAGCAGAATCAACAACCTCTGCATTATCCAAACAGCAGCTTTGTGAGGTGTTAAAGTTCACAGTGAGCCATTGTTACATAAATGCCATCTGAAAAGTACCAGCGGCCTGGCTTTGGCCCCAAGTGAGAGCAGGTCCGCTGGAGCCATGGCCCAGTGAGACACGGGTGCCGGCCCATGTAGATGGAAACAGAAAAGTCTGAGCCTACACCGAGATAAATCCGGGATAGAAATACACCAACAGCAGAGGAGCGTTTAACAGTACATGGTTGGCAGTGAGAAACCATTTTAGGTTGATGTCAGGAATGTTTAAAAGACAGGGATTGGATTGTCCTCCTACTCATAACATTAGCTTTAGCTTCTAGCTAACCTTTGCAAATAAACACAACACTTCAGGTCACAATCACATCAGTCATCGTCTTCATCTCAACCCATGAGCATTATAGCCCCATTGGTTGTCATCAAAACCATTAACAACGTTTAAAACCCCATATATGCTGTACACACCACGCTGCCATCCGTATTAAAGTCTCAGATCTGAGTTCATGCTTACATCAAATGTCTGTGTGAAAGAGGAAGCCAGCTCCCCCTTGTTATACAGTTAACTCACTCTCCCCTCGTTCTTCAAACATTTCCAGTACATTATAATACATTATCACCTTATATCTTCCAGAATGATCAGAAAGCTCAGAACCATATAGGCCACTAGGATCCGCCCATCGTCCTACCTGTAATAGACATCAGCAGGAAATTTGACATTTGACATTTTTTCCACTTGAGACTTCTCCGTTTTGCACAACAGTATATAATCAGCGTATGTCCTTTGTTTCTCATGGCAGTGTGTGTGGGAGTAGAGGTGATCTGTCCACCCCCACACACACACCCACAAACACCAACGCTTTTCTTAAGTCTTTTCAGATTGTGTGATAAGAGACAGTTCTCTGTCCATCCTTCTAACCTTCTCTCCCACCCTTTCTCCGCTCATCCCTCTCTGCAGCTCAGCTGCTGTTCAAACAGGCCCACCACTCCTTCATGGGTCTTTCTGTATCGTCCTACCCATCCATTCCTCTTCTGCAGTTATCTCATCAGCCTCACAAGAGGTAAACATTGGGGCTAGTTAGACCCCCACCAGGTAGCCTTATGATCCCTCATTCCCCTCAGAGCTCTCTGGAGGGGGTGGGGCCTCCTCCGCCGTGGGAGACTGGGCTTCTCCCTGAACATCTAGACACAGAGAGACAGACACAGAGAGACAAACACATAGGACTGCAGTTAGTTATCATTTTTCACCTAATTTCATCTTTATTTAACCAGGAAAGACCCGTGGGGTTAAAAGCCTCTTTGCGAAGACAACCTGGAACCTGGCCATGAGACAGTGGTTGTGTGGTGGAGCTTCATGGATTTGAGTCAGGCTGTCAGGCTAAGCTAACCCACCTGTGAGGTTGAGCTCGGCCAGTTTGAGTGGAAGGTCAGTGGGGTTGACCCCAGCCGGTGACCCCAGGATGTCAGGTAGGGCGTTCCTTCTCCCCGAGCGACCCGAGGATGCAAAGTCCAGCTTGGGCTCTACCACTTCCGTCATCTCCTCAGGATCAGAACCCTGTAACTGCTGCCTGGGAGAGGGGGAAGAGAGAGACAGTAAATCAATTATATATTCACACCCAAAAGTTTTACTGCTCAGATCACATGGTCAGGATCAACTATTTTCTAGTGCCGTTTTTGTCCACTGGAGGGAGTCCTTGTAATATCATGACAACAGATTTCTTACTTGTTTTTTTGCACAGCTAAAGTATTTATTTCTATTTGTGTCAACAACTAAAAACAAGATAAAATCTCATAGGCCATTTACTTTGTAATGTTCCACCTCAGATAGCACAGGGCTGTTTTCATCAGACATGATGCAGCTCAGATGGCCCTGATCCATTTGCTAGTTTCATCTGGAGCATGGCTAGACACAAGAAGAGCTTTCTCTTTCTACATACTGGCTGCCTGTGTGTCTGTCTGTCTTTTCTCGTGGTGACTGCTGTAGTTGGGGAGTCTGTTTTGAATGCTCTGGGCTACACAAGTGACAGGCAGAATTACATCCCATGTCTCACACTCTTATTGGCATGCACACAGACACACCAGGGTTGGGCTCAATTCAGAACTTTGGAATTGACTCCCATTCAACTCATGAGTTGAAATTCTAATTAAATTGGCCACACTCTGCAGGATGTAGAATTTGAATATAAGTGGCAGGATGAATTATTTAATTCAGTGCAATTCAAATAAATGACATTCAGTGTCACGTCTGCTCCCTCTCCGGCCTCTAGGTCATCAGGCTGCTGATTATCCCACAGACCTGTCACCATCATCTCGCGCACCTGCGCCTCGTGACCCTCACCTGGACTCCATCACCTCCCTGATTATCTTCCCTATATCTGTCCCTCCCCTTGGTTCTTTCCTCAGGTGTTATTGACTCTGTTTTCATGTCGGTGCGTTGTTTGTGTTTTGTGTTCATTGTATTTTATTTATTAAAAACACACTCCCTGAACTTGCTTCCTGACTCTCAGCGCACTCGTTACACTCAGTCATAAAGCATGAGTTAACAGGTCTGACAGGTCTCACTTCCAGATACCAATTATATATATATATATATATACACACACACACACACACACACACACACACACACACACACACACACACACACACACACTCTCTTTTAACCTTAGAATAACCAATTATATTTCCACCAACCATTTCATTTGTTTGGCTTCTTTTTGAAGGCCTCAGGGTAAACTTCAAGGTTAAACTAATGGGAAATGTAGTATTTAACCCCATATTGAACAAAATGTAAGTGATTCATGAAATATAATAACAGAATATTCGCATACAGGTTTTGTTTTCCTTGATCATTAATTTTAACAGTTTGACCTGAAAATCAATTGATTCAACAATATTGTATGTGCATGTATATAACAACCGGTTTGATGTACAAGATTTATTAGGTACACCATCCCGTTCACGAAAATGGATCGCTCTTTTTAGCGATCCATTTCACGCTATATAAAGCAGGCAGACAGCCATCGAGTCATCCAGTTAATGTTTGACTGAACGTTAAAATGGGCAAAACACGTGATCTAAGCGACTTTGAGCGTGGTATGATCGTTGGTGCCAGGTGCACCGGTTCCACTATCTAAGAAACGGCCGGCCTCCTGGGTTGATGGAGAATGGTGTTCAATTTCATTCAAATGTTGTATCCTGTTTACTACTTCAAAATTAAATAAAAATTCAAGAATTGAATTTGAGGCATTCTCAATTAAATTGAGCCCAACCCTGACACACACACACACACACACACACACACAACAACAGCACAATGTGCACATGCATTTCTACACACATTTCTTACCAATATATGCACACACAAATGCACACATCGAGCTGCTGTTTCTATGGCAACGGATGAAAAAACACCTCTGGTAAGCAAACATGAGTCCAAACGACCCATTCCCTCTTCTATCTCTCCCTCTATGTCTCCGCCAGTATTCAGTTCTCTTGAAATAACCCACTGTCTTTAGTAGAATCCCAGTCTCTGTCTCAACAACCATATTGAGGGGCCACACACACACACACACACCTCTTCCATATCACCGGTCACATGTTGACTGGTGTCAGGTAAACCCTGCCATAGGGTGGGAGGATTGGTAAGTCAACATAATGTCAATGTCAACATAATGACACAGCAGTTATGATTGTTCTGACGTGGGTAAGGAGATGTGTGCATGCACAAGACGGCCCTTTGTCAACAGTTGTTATCGCTCTCACTTCACACTGCTTGCCTTCTATCTTTCTCTCTCTCCCTGCTCCTCCACTTGTAGATCACTCCCACTCATCCTGTCCTTGTCTCCCTACACAATTTTATTTAACCTTCATTTAACTAGGCTAGTCAGTTAAGAACAAATTCTTATTTACAATATCTCATGTAGAATCTCTCCCTCTTGTACTCGACCCCGGCCTATTTCATAACAAAAATAACGATTTTTAGTTTCATATTGAGTTTTTCTCCAACTGAAATTGCTTTACATTCAATAGGATACTAGATAGCTCACCCCAGGCACTTCAGTAGAGTACTACAACAACACATCACATTCCCAGGCTTTTCAATTGGCACCCACTACAGAGAGACAGTAGGGGGTCGATGTGATTGTGTGTGTGTATGGTGTGTGTGTGTGTGTTAAGCTCTGTCCTCTGTCTCCAGCATGTTAAGAGTGTGTGTAGGTGTCCAGGGAGGCAGGACAGTTTCTTCCTCTTCCCTTCTCAGGCCTCCGCATGTTGAGCTGCTCTTTGTGTGGCCCTTCGAGCCTCCAGAAGCAGGGAAGACAAGCTGCAATTAGCATTGACAGGTCTACAGCTGCCTTCATGGCTGTGTTGATTACAGGAGAGGCCTGTCTCTGTCTGCCTGCTGAACACATAAGACACATTACAGGAAAGGCCTGTCTCGGTCTGCCTGCTGACCACATTACAGGCAGGCAAGAGACAACAGGACTGAGAGGTGGGCCAAGCAGGACCATCATGCACTGGTGAAGGCTGACAGACAGAGACAGACAGGAATACAGACTCCAAACAGGTCTACTGCTCTACAGAGATGTTTGTGTTATCCAGAGCTGGCTGGCTGGCAAACAGACTCCAAACAGGTCTACTGCTCTCTAGAGATGTTTGTGTTATCCAGAGCTGGCTGGCTGGCAGACAGACTCCAAACAGGTCTACTGCTCTCTAGAGATGTTTGTGTTATCCAGAGCTGGCTGGCAGACTCCAAAAAGGTCTACTGCTCTCTAGAGATGTTTGTGTTATCCAGAGCTGGCTGGCAGACTCCAAACAGGTCTACTGCTCTCTAGAGATGTTTGTGTTATCCAGAGCTGGCTGGCAGACTCCAAACAGGTCTACTGCTCTGCAGAGATGTTTGTGTTATCAAGAGCTGGCTGGCAGACAGACTCCAAACAGGTCTACTGCTCTCTAGAGATGTTTGTGTTATCCAGAGCTGGCTGGCAGACTCCAAACAGGTCTACTGCTCTCTAGAGATGTTTGTGTTATCCAGAGCTGGCTGGCAGACTCCAAACAGGTCTACTGCTCTCTAGAGATGTTTGTGTTATCCAGAGCTGGCTGGCAGACATACACACAGGAAATAGGTCTGCTCTGCAGAGATGTTTGTCTTAGCCAGGGATGGCTGCTTCAGATGTGTATCAGACCACAATCTAGGGCAATCGATGACAGTTGAAAAGGAATATCTTATGTTACTGTATAAATCAGGACTATAGTTTTTTTCCGTAACCTATTCTAACCATGGATCACTTTTCAACCAAACCTGACTAATGCACAACATCTGCAGCGGAGGCTTAGGATAATGACCCCACTAGGTCTTGGTTGGGAGGGATCATTCTGTATAGAAATGGTGACCTATACAATACATAGGCTTGTCTCATCATGTAACGCCCTGGCCATAGAGAGGGGTTTTTGTTCTTTATTTTGGTTAGGCCAGGGTGTTACATTGGGTGGGCGTTCTATGTTCCTTTTTCTATGTTTTTGTATTTCTTTGTTTTGGGCCGTGTGTGTGTGTGTGTGTGGCTCCCAATCAGGCACAGCTGAAGCTCGTTGCTGCTGATTGGGAGTCACACATAAGGAGCATGTTTTTCCTTTGGGTTTGTGGGTAATTGTTTCTGTCAGTGTTTTTGTACCAGACAGGACTGTTTGCTGTCGGTTTACTCTTTTCTTGTTTTGTATAGTGTTCATGTTGTTTACATTAAATTCTAATAATGAACACTAACTCCGCTGCACCTTGGTCCACTTCTTCAGACGACGGCCGTTACAGAATTACCCACCACCAAGGGACCAAGCAGCGGAAGAGGGAGGTCCGGTCAATGGAGGAGACGCCGGCCAGCAGACGGGGTCGCTGGCGTCGGTCGAGGAAGCCCGGAAGACACCCCCAAGAAAATTTTTGGGGGGGGCTAATGGGGTGGTCCGGAAGGGCAGAGGAGGAGCCCAGACCACTGCTCTCGTGGGGGATGACGGCAGAGGAAGAGACGGAGATGAGGTGGTTTATTGAGGACCTGCTGAAGGAAGATCTGGAGGAGGAGCCATGGGATGCGGAGTTGCGCGCTGTGTCGCCAGTGCGTCCGCACAGCCCGGTGCGTCCGGTGGACATGCCCAGCACATGCCGTGCTAGGAAGGGCATCCAGCCAGGACGAGTGGCAAAACCGGCTCCACGCTTCAGTTCACCAGTGCGTGTTCACAGTCCTGTCTGGCCCGTCCCTGCTCCCCGCACCAAGCCCAAGGTGCGTGTCCCCAGCCCTGCCAGTCAGCAGTCGTCAGAGCTGCCCGCCAGTCAACAGTCGTCGGAGCTGCCCGCCAGTCAACAGTCGTCGGAGCTGCCCGCCAGTCAACAGTCGTCGGAGCTGCCCGCCAGTCAACAGTCGCCAGAGAGGTCAGACTGCGCTGAACTGCCGGAGTGGCCAGACTGCGCTGAACTGCCGGAGTGGCCAGACTGCGCTGAACTGCCGGAGTGGCCAGACGTGCGGAACTGCCGGAGTGGCCAGACTGCGCGGAACTGCCGGAGTGGCCAGACTGCCCCGACCTGCCGGAGTGGCCAGACTGCCCCGACCTGCCGGAGTGGCCAGACTGCCCCGACCTGCCGGAGTGGCCAGACTGCCCCGACCTGCCGGAGTGGCCAGACTGCCCCGACCTGCCGGAGTGGCCAGACTGCCCCGACCTGCCGGAGTGGCCAGACTGCCCCGACCTGCCGGAGTGGCCAGACTGCCCCGACCTGCCGGAGTGGCCAGACTGCCCCGACCTGCCGGAGTGGCCAGACTGCCCCGACCTGCCGGAGTGGCCAGGGACGCCCGCCAGCCCGGTGAGTCCTGTGCCTACGCCTAGGGCCAGGCCTCTGTCATGTCTCCCCAGCCTGGTGAATCCTGGGTCAGTTCCGTCAGAGCAGCCAGGGTCGCCCGCCAGCCAGGCGCAACCATCGCCGCCCGCCAGCCGGGCGCAGCCAGGGTCGCCCGCCAGCCGGGCGCAACAAGGGTCGCCCGCCAGCCAGGCGCAACCATCGCCGCCCGCCAGCCGGGCGCAACCATCGCCGCCCGCCAGCCGGGCGCAACCATCGCCGGCCGCCAGCCGGGCGCAGTCAGTGTCGCCCACCAGACCTTCGGCGCGGCCAGGTGCGCCACCGAAGAGGGCGACGTCAAGGGTGGAGCAGAGGCCACGTCCCGCACCTGAGCCGCCGCCGTAAGAAGGCCCACCCGGACCCTCCCCTTCAGAGTCAGGTTTTGCGGCCGGAGTCCGCACCTTTGGGGGGGGTACTGTAACGCCCTGGCCATAGAGAGGGGTTTTTGTTCTTTATTTTGGTTAGGCCAGGGTGTTACATTGGGTGGGCGTTCTATGTTCCTTTTTCTATGTTTTTGTATTTCTTTGTTTTGGGCCGTGTGTGTGGCTCCCAATCAGGCACAGCTGAAGCTCGTTGCTGCTGATTGGGAGTCACACATAAGGAGCATGTTTTTCCTTTGGGTTTGTGGGTAATTGTTTCTGTCAGTGTTTTTGTACCAGACAGGACTGTTTGCTGTCGGTTTACTCTTTTCTTGTTTTGTATAGTGTTCATGTTGTTTACATTAAATTCTAATAATGAACACTAACTCCGCTGCACCTTGGTCCACTTCTTCAGACGACGGCCGTTACACATCAGACAACCTCTGTGGTGTGTACTGTGTATTAGACACAATACTAATGCCAGGTAATATTAAAGCCCTCGATTGAATGACGAGTAGGTCAAGGGTTGTTTACAACACTGCTATTAAAGCATAGCGAGTTGAATAGGCTGCTGACAGGGAATGTCTTCCTTCCTTTATGTAGATCAAAGACCAGGATACACTAACACTAGAATTAAAGGAATAAATAATAAATTGTGAAAAATGCTCACAGGGACTTTAATTAACTGCATTTCCCTCTATAATCAAGTTTAAAATAGTTATTTTGAAACATGATTGCTATCCAACAGCTCTGTAAAATTACCACACAGATAAAATGGTTCCTTGTACACACTTTCTACTTGCTTTAATGACCCTGTCATTCATGTGTTTTCTTGTTTTACCTGGTTATGTCACGTCCTGGCCAGTATAAGGTTAATTGTTTTGTAGTTTGGTCAGGACGTGGCAGAGGGTATTTGTTTTATGTGGTTCAGGGTGGTGTGTTTTGTTAAAAGGGTGTTTGATTTAGTAATTCCGGGTTTTGGTTTATGTTTAGGTATTTCTATGTGGAGTCTAGTGAGTGTATGTCTATGTTTGGTTAATTGGGGTTGGGACTCTCAGTTGAAGGCAGGTGTTGTCTATCTGCCTTTGATTGAGAGTCCCATATAGTAGGGTGTGTTTGTGTTTGGTATTTGTGGGTGATTGTTCTGTGTTGAGCCTTAGGCTTTGCCAGACTGTTTGTTGTTCGTTTGTTAGTTCTCGTGTTTTTGTTATTTTTGTATTCATTTTTTTGAAAATAAATAATCATTTAAGATGAGCATACACATACCTGCTGCGTTTTGGTCCTTCACCGACGACAACCGTGACAGGTTAATATCCTGGAGAAAAATCATACAGGATCTATCATCTGATCTCCTGAGCTTAACACCATCCATTCAGACACTCTCAGTCACAAGTCATTTTGAGTCACAAAATAGAACCTAAAATGAACGGCAATGGCAGAGCTTTGGATTTCATGCATTTCTGATCCGAGATAGAGACTGAAAGATGACCTATTCAATATGGGACCTTAGTGACTGAATGTAAAAGGCTCTCGATGAGAGTCAGTGTACCGTTTTAAATGCAAGGGCCTTGTATATGGGAGGTCAGTGCTCTTTCCAGCAGAGGGTCTTTTCAGCACCATGGACAGTGATATAGAGATGTGGCCTGGGCAGCTGCTAGCCAGTCAGTCAGTGTGTCCTATGCATACAGTCAGTCAGCCAGTCTCATGCATGCATGGCACCACATTTAGCTCAGTTGGTAGAGCATGGTGTTTGCAACGCATGGTGTTTGCAACGCCAGGGTTGTGGGTTCGATACCCACGGGGGGCCAGTACGGGGAAAAAATATATATAATGTATGAAATGAAATGTAAGTCGCTCTGGATAAGAGTGTCTGGTAAATTACTAAAATGTAAAAAATGTAAATGTAATGCATATAGACAGACAGCCAGACAGACAGACAGTGTCCCATGCATACAAGTTCTACAGGGCCTGGTCAGTCTGTTTCAATTCAACACTTGGAGTGTGTGAGAGAAAGAGAGAGAATGAAAGAGAGAGAGGGAGAGATAGAAAGAGAGAGAGAAAGAAAGAGAGTGATAGAGAGAGTAGTGCTGGTAAGGTCACAATCCTAGCAGAGACCTAGCTCTACACCCAACACCAGAGCAACGTGTAAATGAGATGAGGGGGGAAACCTCACCTCCACGTAGAGGTGTGGAGACAGGAGGTATTTTCAGCATCTCACCTCAGTAAAATACAATTTTCAGTTTCCTACCTCACTTTTTTTCTGTATTTTTTCTATCAGTCCTCTTCTGTCTTTTTCTATCAGTTTTTTATCAGTCATTCAGCACTCAGCCTTTTACTTTCCCCATTTTGTGCTTTAGTCATTATTCTTGTCTCTCAAACTCTCTTTATTACCACCAAGGCACAAAGCATAATTACAAATCATTTGTATACTGCAAATTGACCGCAAGAAGCCCAAACAAATATAATATTTGATTAAAACATAATAATTTCAAACCTTGCTTACATTTGTATACGATCACATACAGTACCAGTCAAAAGTTTGGACACACCTACTCATTCAAGGGTTTTTCTTTATTTGTACTATTTTCTACATTGTAGAATAATAGTGAAGACATCAAAACTATGAAATAACATATGGAATCATGTAGTAACCAAAAAAGTGTTAAACAAATCAAAATATATTTTATATTTGAGATTTTTCAAAGTAGCCACCTTTTGCCTTGATGACAGCGTTGCACACTCTTGGCATTCTCTCAACCAACTTCATGAGGTAGTCACCTGGAATGCATTTCAATTAACAGGTGTGCCTTGTTAAAAGTTCATTTGTGGAATTTAATTCCTACTTAATGTGTTTGAGCATTAATTAAGGTAGTAGGGGTGGTATACAGAAGATGGTATTTTACCAAATAGGGCTAAGTCCATATTATGGCAAGAACAGCTCAAATAAGCAAAGAGAAAATGACAGTCCATCATTACTTTAAGACATGAAGGTCAGTCAATACGAAATATTTCAAGAACTTTGAAGGTTTCTTCAAGTGCAGTCACAAAAACCATCAAGCTCTATGATGAAACTGGCTCTCATGAGGACTGCCACAGGAAAGGAACCCAGAGTTACCTCTGCTGCAGAGGATAAGTTCATTAGAGTTACCAATCTCAGAAATTGCAATCCAAATAAATGCTTCACAGAGTTCAAGTAACAGATACATCTCAACATCAACTGTTCAGATGAGACTGCGTGAATCAGGCCTTCATGGTCGAATTTCTGCAAAGAAACCACTATTAAAGTACACCAATAAGAAGAAGAGACTTGCTTGGGCCAAGTAACATGACCAATGGAAATTAGACCGGTGGAAATCTGACCTTTGGTCTGATGAGTCCAAATGTGACATTTTTGGTTCCATCGTTGTGTCTTTGTGAGATGCAGAGTAGGTGAACGGATGGTCTCCGCATGTGTGGTTCCCACCGTGAAGCATGGAGGAGGAGGTGTGATGGTGTGGGGGTGCTTTGCTGGTGACACTGTCAGTGATTAATTTAGAATTCAAGGCACACTTAACCAGCATGGCAACACTGTCACACCCTGATCTGTTTCACCTGTTTTGTGCTTGTCTCCCCTCCCCACCAGGTGTCTCCCATTTTCCCCCATTATCCCGTGTACTTATAACTGTGTTTTCTGTTGGTCTGTTGCCAGTTCGTCTTGTCTTGCCAAGTCTTACCAGCGTGTTTTCCCGTATCTTTAGTTTCTGTTTTCTTGACTTCCAGGTTCTGACCATTCTGCCTGCCCTGACCCTTAGCCTGCCTGCCGTTCTGTTCCTGATTGACACTGCCTTGGATTATTGACATCTGCCTGCCCTTGACCTGCCGTTTTCCTGCACCCTGTTTTGTAATAAAAATCTCAGTTTCTAACGGTCTGCATCTGGGTCTTATCCTGAGTCGTGTTAGTACGAACTGGCCATGACTGACCCAGCAGACTCGGACCAGCGCCGCAATGCCATCTCCTTCAGTGGAACCACCATTGGAAGACACAAGGAGTTACTTCAAAATCTTATTGAAGGATTCCAGACCTTGGCAGAACGCAATACATTGCGGGAGCAATACCATGGATTGTCTATTAGGCAGTCAGCCACAACAGTTCGACACATTCCTTCATGGATTATCGGAGGAGGATAAAGACGAGCTTGGGAGCTGCCCATGGATCTCGACTCTCTCATCACCTTGACCATACAGATCGTTTTAGCGGCTACGGGAACGTAGGAGGGAGAGGAGGTCTGTTGCCAGTCATACTCTCTCGTCCAAGGATCCCACTTCGCCGCCGAGGAATCCCAGAAGTCCCTGGCATCTACATTACCGAGAGAATCCGAGGTTACCCGTCGCCGCCTGCACTGTGTGTGCTCAGAATAAGACTCCACGGCAAGCACCGGCTGGCCTCCTTCAACCACTCCCTGTTCCTCACAACCCCTGGTCCTATATATCCCTGGACTTCGTCACTGGTCTCCCTCCAACAGATGGCAACACCTCTATCCTTACGGTGGTGGATAGGTTTTCCAAAGCAGTCCATTTCATTCCCCTTCCCAAGTTACCCTCAGCCAAGGAATTGGCCCAGCTTATGTTGCAGCACGTCTTCCGGATCCATGGACTTCTGGTGGACATGGTCTCTGATCACAGTCCTCAGTTCTCATCCCGGTTCTGGAAGGTATTTTGGATCATCATTGGGTCGTCGGCCAGCCTGTCCTCCGATTTTCACCCCCAGTCTAATGGCTAGTTGGAGCGGGCCAATCAGGACCTGGAGACGGCTCTTTGTTGCCTTGTCTCCAACAACCCCACCACCTGGAGCCAGCAACTCGTGTGGGTGGAACACGCCTGCAACACCCTTCCCTGCGTGGCCACTGGTCTCTCGCCCTTTGAGTGTTCCATGGGATATCAGCCTCTGCTCTTCCCTGAGCAAGAGGTCAGCATACCCTCAGCCCAGATGTTTCTGTGCTAGCTGCTAGGGGAAATTATGTGTACAAAGCCAACACAGCCATCTGAAGTTACTGTTTAATAAATGATGCTAGGGATTACTGCTTTCTCTATTTATAGTTTCCTCCTCATGCTCTTGACTATTGTTCCAGTGCCTCTTTCTTCCCTTTCTCCTCTCCTCCTCTCTGTGACTTATTATAAAGCTTAATGTGTTCTACTGGCTGCCATGGTAACTGCAGCGTTGCAATCAACCTCTCCATATGATGGGAAGGTGGAAACACTAAGAGAAACAAAGAGGGAGAGAATGAGAGAGCGAGGGAAGGAAGGAGAGCGGGGGGAGAATGAGAGACAGAGAGGGAGAATGAGACATCGTCTGTTTGTTTACACTGACTGGTTGTCCTTTGTTTCAGGGGATTCATGCATGTCAGATTATTTTGACTGTCTGTTGGGTGAAGCCCAATCAATATTGCATCTTTCAAAAAAACTGTTTTCTCCAGTGCATTCACAGAGAGAAAGACAGGAGGAAGAGAGGTAGACAGATCCAGCGAGACAGCTCGATCACACCCCCCAGACTGTCACGACTTCCGCCGAAGTCGGCTCCTCTCCTTGTGCGGGCGGCGTTCGACGTCACCGGATTTCTAGCCATCGCCACTCCATTTTTCATATATCCATTTGTCATATATCCATTTGTCTTGTCTTGTTTCCATACACACCTGGTTTTCATTTCCCCAATTAAGCTACTTGTATTTAACCCTCTGTTTCCCATCATGTTGCTGTGGTGTCTTTTTACACACTTTACTTTGTTATGTTCCGTGTTTTTGTGCGCATTTGATTTATGTTGTGCTCTCGTCTTGGAACTTTAATAAAGTGCGCCTGTTTACATCACGTTACTCTCCTGCACCCGACTTCGCCTCTTTTACATACGCTGACACAGACTCACAAGTCCCAGTATACCTCTCTCTCTCTCCACTGATCCCCAGAACCTTTACACAGCATCTCGCTCCTCTCGTGTTTCATAAGCTAAGCACTCAGACAAAGACACATCAGAGAAGACTTTCATTTGGTGGATCTCTCACCCAGGAGATCTTAAAAGCTGAAAGTGACTGTTCTTCTAGCTACCTGGTTGTGAGCCACCTCTAGCTACAACTTAACAAGTCAAATCAACGTTTATTTGTCATGTGCCCCAAATACAACAGGTGTAGACCTTACAGTGAAATGCTTACTTACAGGCTCTAACCAATAGTGCAAAAAAGGTATTAGGTGAACAATAGGTAAGTAAAGAAATAAAACAACATTTAAAAAGACAGGCTATATACAGTAGCGAGGCCATAAAAGTAGTGAGGCTACATACAGACACCAGTTAGTCAGGCTGATTGAGGTAGTATGTACATGTAGATATGGTTAAAGTGACTATGCATATATGATGAACAGAGAGTAGCAGTAGCGTAAAAGAGGGGTTGGCGGGTGGTGGGTGGCGGGACACAATGCAGATAGCCCGGTTAGCCAATGTCCGGGAGCACTGGTTGGTCGGCCCAATTGAGGTAGTATGTACATGAATGTATAGTTAAAGTGACTATGCATATATGATAAATAGAGAATTGCAGCAGCGTAAAAGAGGAGTTGGGGGGGGCACACAATGCAAATAGTCCGGGTAGCCATTTGATTACCTGTTCAGGCGTCTTATGGCTTGGGGGTAAAAACTGTTGAGAAGCCTTTTTGTCCTAGACTTGGCACTCCGGTACTGCTTGCCATGCAGTAGTAGAGAGAATAGTCTATGACAATTTTTAGGGCCTTCCTCTGACACCGCCTGGTGTAGAGGTCCTGGATGGCAGGCAGTTTAGCCCCAGTGATGTACTGGGCTGTACACACTACCCTCTGTAGTGCCTTGAAGTCAGAGCAATTGCAGTACCAGGCAGTGATGCAACCAGTCAGGATGCTCTCAATGTTTCAGCTGTAGAACCTTTTTGAGGATCTCAGGACCCATGCCAAATCTTTTTAGTTTCCTGAGGGGGAATAGGCGTTGTCGTGCTTCAAGACTGTCTTGGTGTGTTTGGACCATTCTAGTTTGTTGTTGATGTGGACACCAAGGAACTTGAAGCTCTGAAACCTGCTCCACTTACAGCCCCGTCGATGAGAATGGGGGCGTGCTTGGTCCTCCTTTTCCTGCAGTCCACAATCATCTCTTTAGTCTTGTTTACGTTGAGGGATCGGTTGTTATTCTGGCACCACATTGTCAGGTCTCTGACCTCCTCCCTATAGGCTGTCTCGTCGTTGTCGGTGATCAGGCCTACCACTGTTGTGACATCTGCAAACTTAATGATGGTGTTGGAGTCGTGCCTGTCCATGCAGTTGTGGGTGAACAGGAAGTACAGGAGGGAACAAAGCACGCACCCCTGGGGAGCTCCAGTGTTGAGGATGAGCGTGGCAGATGTGTTGCTACCTACCCTCACCACCTGGGGGCGGCCCGTCAGGAAGTCCAGGATCCAGTTGCAGAGGGAGGTGTTTAGTACCAGGATCCTTAGCTTAGTGATGAGCTTTTAGGGTACTATGGTGTTGAACGCTGAGCTGTAGTCAATGAATAGCATTCTCACATAAGTGTTCCTTTTGTCCAGGTGGGAAAGGGCAGTGTGGAGTGCAATAGAGATTGCATCATCTGTGGATCTGTTTGGGCAGTATGCAAATTGGAGTGGGTCTAGGGTTTCTGGGATAATGGTGTTGATGTGAGCCATTACCAACGTTTCAAAGCACTTCATGGCTATGGACGTGAGTGCTATGGGTCTGTAGTCATTTCGGCAGGTTGCCTTTGTGTTCTTGGGCACAGGGACTACGGTGGTCTGCTTGAAACATGTTGGTATTACAGAATCAATCAAGGATATGTTGAAAATGTCAGTGAAGACACCTGCCAGTTGGTCAGCTCATGCCCGAAGCACACATCTTGGTAATCCATCTGGCCCTGCAGCCTTGTGTATGTTGACCTGTTTAAAGGTCTTACTCACGTCGGCTATGGAGAGCGTGATCACACAGTCGTCCGGAACAGCTGATGCTCTCATGCATGCCTCGGTGTTGCTTGCCTCGAAGCAAGCATAGTAGTGATTTAGCTCGTCTGGTAGGCTCGTGTCACTGGGCAGCTCGCGGCTGTGCTTCCCTTTGTAGTCTGTAATAGTTTGCAAGCCCTGCCACACAAGACGAGCATTGGGAGCCGGTGTAGTATGATTCAATCTTAGCCCTGTATTGACGTTTTGCCTGTTCGTCACAGAGCATAGCAGGATTCCTTGTAAGCTTCCGGGTTAGAGTCCCGCACATTGAAAGCGGCAGCTCTACCCTTTAGCTCAGTGCGAATGTTGCCTGTAATCCATGGCTTCTGGTTGGGGTATGTATGTACTGTCACTGTGGGGACGACGTCCTCGATGCACATATTGATAAAGCCAGTGACAGATGTGATGTACTCCTCAATGCCATCGGAAGAATCCCGGAACACGTTCCAGTGTGTGATAGCTAAACAGTCCTCTTCTTCATCTGACCACTTTTTTATAGACCGAGTCACAGGTGCTTCCTGCTTTAATTTTTGCTTGTAAGCAGGAATCAGGAGGATAGAGTTGTGGTCGGATTTACCAAATGGAGGGTAAGGGAGAGCTTTGTACGCGTCTCTGTGTGTGGAGTACAGGTGATCTAGAACATGTTGATAGAAATTTGGTAGAACGGATTTAAGTTTCCCTGCATTAAAATCTCCGGCCACTAGGAGCGCCGCCTCTGGGTGAGTGGTTTCCTGTTTGCTTATTTCCTTATACAGCTGACTGAGTGCGATCTTAGTGCCAGCATCTGTCTGTGGTGGTAAATAAACAGCCACGAAAAGTATAGCGGAAAACTCTAGGCAAGTAGTGTGGCCTGCAATTTATCACAATATGCTCTACTTCAGGCGAGCAAAATCTAGAGACTTCCTTAGATTTCTTGCACCAGCTGTTGTTTACAAGTATGCACAGACCACCCCCCCTCGTCTTAACGGAGTGTGCTGTTCTATCTTGCTGGTGCAGTGTATATCCCGCTAGCTGAATATCCTTGTCATCAGTCAGCCACGATTCCGTGAAACATAGGATATTACAGTTTTTGATGTCCCGTTGGTAGGATATTACAGTTTTTGATGTCCCGTTGGTAGGATATTACAGTTTTTGATGTCCCGTTGGTAGGATATTCGTGATCGTATCTCGTCTAATTTATTGTCCAATGATTGCACGTTGGCGAGCAGTATTCCCACTCGCCTTCTCCGGGTCCTGACGAGGCATCCTGCTCTTTGTCCTCTGTACCTGCGTCGCTTCGTCTTGCAAATAACGGGGATGTCTGCCCTGTCGGGTGTTGGGAGAATGTCCTGTGCGTACTGCTTGTTGAAGAAAAAATCTTTGTCTAATCCGAGGGGAGTGATCGCTGTCCTGATATCCAGAAGCTCTTTTTTGCCGTAAGATACGGTTGCAGAAACATTATGTACAAAATAAGTTACAAATAACGCAAAAAAAACCCCCACATAATAGCACAATTGGTTGGGCGCCCGTAAAATGGCTGCCATTTCTTCCGGCGCCATTTTAGTATGCCCTCAGAAAGGCGCTAAACTAAAGTGTCCACAGTAAGAACAAGTAGTTTGGCGCAAGAGAATCAATCTTCTATTCCTGTTCTTTATCCCACAATATCCAGGAGGAAAAATTGGTCATGAAACTTCATAATGACATAATTGTCAGGTTGTAACCTTATTTTTCTGGTTGAAGAGAAGTCAGACACCAGATAACAAAGACGTAGTTTTGCATTGGACAGACCAGAGGTCAGATCTTGGTTGTTATCTGGCAATCATCCCATGAACAATAAATGTTCTTGTAAACTCTGGTGATCAGCTTCAAAGAGGCACTTCTCATCTGAAATCATAACTTCTGACAGCTCTAAGAAGAAAGACTTTAACAATGATTAACTCTGGGGTCCAAAGTGTGTTCTAAGCCATAAAAATAAACTGTCAAAAACATGAGGAGTGAAGCAGAAAGAGAGAGGGTGTGTGGGCGCGTGGGAGCAGAGTGCCCTCTTGATCACCAAACCAGAGCTCCATTGTGCTCCATTCCAGAGGGTCAATCACAATGATGCATCCATGGTCTTTCAGACTCATTAGCATATTTCCAGAGGGCTTTAGAGCCAGTCTGGTCCCACTCAATAACATGGGGCCTATAGGTTCAAATACTATTTGTTTTCTTTCGAATGCTTTAGCTGCGTTTCATTGAGCGACTTCATCGACGATGTGGCAAAGGTTGACATGGCTCAAGCCTAATGAGATAGTTGAACTATTGCCCTAACGAGGAGTGGAGATGACAGAGACAAGAGGACAAGCTAGTGTTTACAGAACTAGTGCAACACTTTCCCCTCGCAAACACACCTGTTCTGTCAGCAAACTCACATTACACTCAATGCAATTGCGAGCTGCAGTATCAGGTCTCCCGTTTATTTAAAACGTTATGGTGCATTTACTCATAGCATGTGTCACTGCTAGAGTAAAATGCAACCTGAGGGTTTTATGGAGGAAAAAGGGGGTCAACAATGAGGGTGGCGACAGTGAGCTGAATCTGAGACTTGGAGAGGACAGGACAGAGAGAGAAGAGGAGAATTGGAGGGTCGGAGTCCCCAACGTGTGACAACAGTAGGAGGGCAGCATGTGCCGTTATCAACAACCAACCATCACACATCAATATTTTAGCCCACAGCCTCTTGTAAGAGTGGGTACAAGACCAGGTTGTCCCCTCCTCCACATTCCCCCATCTAAACAGACATGTAAACAGCGCTGTGCTGTGCCGTGGGTCACATCTCTTCTCTCTGCCTGGCCTGCATGTGCTTCTCTCTCTCCTACTGGACAGGGCCACGCACACACACAGAGAGAGAGAGACATGGCCCGCAGGCAGTGTCTGGCAACAGCACTGGACTGGCAGAGGGACAGTGGCACAGAAACAAAAGAGCAGAAGACACACACACACCTCTTCCCTCATCCTGTTTTTGTCAGAGATTCAAGAGGGATCTTCAGTTCACTCAACGCGAGCCCTTATGAATAAAAATAATAAAAGCCTAATTCATAGGAGCAATTGAAATCCAACTGAACCCATCATTGTGCCGGAGACCCTCTTTACAGACCCTCCATTAACCAATCTATGAAATTATCTCTTTAGAATAGATTATTGCTGCCTCGTAAACATAAACAATATGTCTTTCTGACAAACTGTTCAGGAGAGTTACAGTAAAGGTTACCACTGATCTAATAAGATCAGCCGTCGAGACTCCATCCTTATAATGATCCTGGGAGATGGAGTACATGGGTTAGATGGCACCCTACTCCCTATATAGTGCACTACTTTTATCAGAGCCCTATGGGCCTTGTTCAAAAGTAAAGGACTACATTGGGAATAGGGTGCCATTTGACATGCATGGGTCTTGTCTGAACATTCAGAATGCTAAAAGGATGAGTCTTATTGATCTGTGGATCATAGTACTTAGTGAATAAAAAAGAAACTTTGTCTTCCGAGGGAAGGCATTTCCTCTCATTCTGACGGTGTAACTACACTGTAGACACATACAGGAGATGGCTGCAGCAGGGGGATTGACATTGAGCAATCTCAGAGTGACAGGTGAGTCTGGAAGCCCTTCATTTGGAATTCCACGTAGGGAGTAATGAGTGTGTGTGCTTGTGTTTGTGCAGCCTGCTGTAAGTGGCGGCCTAGCGAGTTACAGCTGTGTGTGCAGCTGCTGTCTGTGCCCATCATCAGAGGCCTCACACACACACACAAACACACACACACACAAACACACACACACACGCTGGGGAGTGAAGGTCAGGGCAGCCTACCACAGAGAGGAAAGCAGCCAACTCATCTTCTCCTCCGTGCTGTGGAGAGGCAGAGGACTCATGTTTTCTATAATCACTGTGTCCTCTACAGTGTACCCATCAAATAGAGGATAAATATTGGTCTGATGTGCTTGCGTGTGTGTGTTAGGTTGTTA
Organism: Salmo trutta; assembly: GCF_901001165.1. Taxonomy (NCBI): domain Eukaryota; kingdom Metazoa; phylum Chordata; class Actinopteri; order Salmoniformes; family Salmonidae; genus Salmo; species Salmo trutta. The sequence continues at coordinate 19,696,524 of NC_042990.1, read as the reverse complement.
TACTCTCAGTGAAATCACAGGTCCCCTGGGAGAACCTTGACTGACACATTTACCAGCGGGGGAAATGAAAACATCCATTCTGAAACTCCACCCTGTCATAGGTCACTGTAAAGGTCAACAACCTTCAGTTTCAGCCAATCACTGACTGGGTTGACATTCTTAGGTCACTAGCCTGGTCAATACAATACAGAGGAGTAATGAAATACTAGCATTTATTTATCTGCTCACAGACACGAATATGCACACACACACACACACACACACACACACACACACACACACACACACACACACACACACACACACACACACACACACCTGACAGTGGTCTAGCAACCAAGCTGACAAGGCCGAGGCCTCACATCAATGTGAATTGAATGTGTGTGTGCCCTTCACATAGGCCTACATACAGTATCATCTTCCATACAGCAACTATTGGTCTTCATAACCACCTCATATCAGACAACAGGAGGAGTATGAGGCATTAGGGATCATGTTGATGGAATGGTACCAAGAGCTACAGCTCTCTCCCTCTCTTTCTCCACACACACACTTGAGTAACACACAAAGTATCTTCCCGGCTGGCGCTGCTGAGGCGAGGTAAGCAAATAGCTGAGGTAGAAAATAGGGAATCACACAGCGTGGGCATCTGCCTCCCTACATCAGCCTCCATCACATTACATAGGAGCTCACTGAGTGGTGTGTGTGTGTGTGTGTGTGTGTGTGTGTGTGTGTGTGTGTGTGTGTGTGTGTGTGTGTGTGTGTGTGTGTGTGTGTGTGTGTGTGTGTGTGTGTGTGGCCTCCATCACATTACACAGGAGCTCACTTAGTGATGGAACCACCGCAATGAAATCAGTTAGAAGATCGAGAACCTTCACTACCACTACCATTCTATCTACAGTGCAGTCGGAAAGTATTCACACCCCTTGACTTTTTCCACGTTTTGTTATGTTACAGCTTTATTCAAAAATGGATCAAATGTTTTTCTTTTACCCCTCATCAATCTACACACAATACCCCATAATGACAAAGCAAAATCAGGTTTTTACAAATTTTTCCATCTCTCTCTACAGGACCACCCACCCAGGGCCTAGGCAGAGTGAGAGGGGGAGGCGGTAACTCATTGCCAGTCTCTTTTATAAGGGACACTCTCTGTTAAAGGCCCAATGCAGTCAACATTTTGCATCATATTCTACAACAGCTGATGAAACTAACACTGTAAAAGTGTCAAAACATCTGATCAGTGTTATTTCCTGATAGTTGCTGGTTGAAAGTAAAATCTACAGAGGACCGTCTAATCAGGAGTTTTGCATGGGCGTGAGTTTTGGCTTTCCATGGTGACACCAATATACAGTAAATTGGTTAATAGACCAATTTCAGTTTCCCCCTCCCCACTCAGACCACTCACAGACAGTCCTAGCAAAACTATTATTGCTTGAGAAATAGTTTTTTGCCAAAAAACTATTTTTGCAAATTTTTATGGAAATCTATTACAGTAAGATACTTAATGTTACCCAGAAATGTTTAATATTGATAGAAAAATGGCTGCATTGGGCCTTTAAAATGGAAGAAGACCTCCAGACGTCTTAAGAGGGCCAGATAGGCAGAAGGCTGGTGATACAGAGGAGGTAGAAACAGGAGAGAGAACAAAAGCGAGAAAGAGAGGAAGGAGGAGTTTAAGTGGTTGACAATAATAGCCTCTGTTCCGTTCTCTGAGATCCACAGAAGAGAAAATATTTTTCTCAAGCTTTATCTTGCAACTGAAATGTCACCTGAGCCTGGATTGTCCTGAGAGGAGTGAGTGAGCGGTACTGTAACAGGTCAGAGGTCACTGATCAAGTAACACAGTCAATCAGCCACTTCACTGATAAAGAACCAGCCAGAGTCATTTCACAAAGTGTGTCGCCTACTGTCCATATCTTTCATTCTATGTATATTATTCCAGTTGACCAGCTGGCCGTAATTGAGCTGTTTACCAGGTGAGACATAGTGGTTGTTGAAAGGGCTACGCCTAAAAAAAAGGAATTTCAATGTTAGTCACTTCACTTCCTGTACTACAGGAGAGAAGTCATGTCACTATGGGGGAGATGGGGCTCTCTGTCATTGTCTGATAAACCCACCCACTAGACTGACAGCAGACTACGCAGACACTGTGACGTTGGTCCCCTGGATCATTGTCCTTCTAGTTCCAAGATCTCTTTTGTGATGGATAGAAGAAAGAACAGATGATGAAAGCACTCCAGATATCCCCACATATGTAAACAGACTTAGAGAAGCACGCACACACACACAGCCACACAGAAGAGGAACAGTTCAATAAATTGCTGTCTGGTCTCATTCCAAGCCAACAGCTTTACACAGAGCATGCTTGTTTCCACCCTTTATAAGTGGGATTTTTATATTTTGTCACATGTTCATTTTCCCCTGCTGTCTGACGTTTGTCTGTCCCCAAGCCTTGGGTATGTAGACCCCCTTCAATTTTGTGTTTCTGTTGCAATTCCGTGTTACAATTTAGCCAACTGGTGTCAGATTATGTCTATGTTGTCTGCTTCATTCCATGCCATTGGCTTCAGACAGAGCAGGCTTGTATACCGATTACGGTTTTGATCCAGTTTTCTTTGTCAGACTTCAAGACATCAATTTGTCCCTGTCTGGCAGTTGTCTATCCCCAGCTTTGGGGGGATTGAACTTTATAAAACCCCTATTTGTATTCCTTTGCATTTCTGTGTTAAAGACATTGTCTAGGCCTTCCGTTAGAGCTGTATGGGGAACTGAACTTGCTGAGCTGCTCAAATAAGCCACCATGGTGCCCCCGGCTAACTTTTCCTATTTTGACATGTGTGTCTCCCAGGTTGACGCGATAAACAAACAAAAGAGATCTGAGGCAGGCTAAACTCTAATAATTATGGGGCCCCAGTGCAAAAATCACTGCTCATAGCCCCCATGGAGATAGATGTCACAAAATGTTTTACATTCTGCCTTCTCGCTCTGAAATCCCAACAGAGAACCATGGAGAAGCGGTTCCAAACCCGTTTGGAGTGCCTGAGGGAGCAAGTATTTAAAAAAACTACCAACTGCGTCTAAATATGTATAATTCTGTTGGAGGATATCAACAATTGCCACTATTATAGAGCATTAGAATAGTCAGTTAGGCACAGTATGGTAGAACCCTGAGGCCAGTCCTGAAGTTGTTGGGGCAATTGCACATCAGCCTGGTCTCATAAACTAGACGTAACATTGTAAACGAAAATCTGGTACACTAAAATTATACTGAACAAAAATATAAATGCAACATGCAACAATTTCAATGATTTTACTGAGTTAAAGTTCATATATAGGAAATCAGTCATTTGAAATAAATTCATTAGGCCCTAATCTATGGATTTCACATGATGGACAGAGGCACAGCCATGGGTGGGCCTGGAAGGGCATAGGCCCACCCAATTAGAAGCCAGATCCGCCGACTGGGGAGCCAGGCCCAGGTAATCACAATTCGTTTTACCCCACAAAAGGGCTTTAATAAAGACAGAAATACTCCTCAGTTTCATTAGCTCTCTGGGTGGCTGGTCTCAAACAATCCCGCAGGTGAAGAAGCCAGATGTGTTTGTCCTGGGCTGGTGTGGTTATACCTGTCAGGTGGATGGATTATCTTGGCAAATGAGAAATGCTCACTAAAAGGGATGTAAACAAATTTGTGCACAAACTTTGAGAGAAATAAGGTTTGTATGCCAATGGAAATTTATCAGATCTTTTATTTTAGTTTATGAAACATGGAACTAACACTTTACATGTTGAGTTTATATTTTTGTTCAGTATAGTATGACATGTTACGTTTGGTATGGTTACATAACACAGAAGGTTACTTAAGGCAAAAACTAAAGGGGGTGGGTGGATGGGCATATAACGCGAACGTCTAGCAAGCCAAAGGTTCCGTGTTCGAATCTCATCACAGACAACTTTAGCATTTTAGTAACTTTTCAATTACTTAGCTTGTATGCTAACCCTTCCCCTAACCTTAATTATTTTAGCTAACCCTTCCCCTAACCTTACCCTTTAACCTAACGCTTAACCCCTAACTTCTACCCTAGCTAATGTTAGCAAGCTAGCTGACGTTAGCATTAGCCACCTAGCCAAAGTTAGCCACAACAAATTGGAACTCGTAGCATATTGCATGTTTTTCAAATTCATAACAGTGTACATTTTGCAAATTGGTAACATATCATACAAAATGTAATCATAACATATCATACACAATGGATGATGGACATCCACAAATTAATACATACAATACAAAATGTAACATATCATACTAAATGGCGCCGAAGGAGATGGCTGCCGCTTTACGATCCTGGAACCAATTGTGCTATTGAGTATTTTTTTCAAATTATTTGAAACTTATTTTGTACATAATGTTCTGCCACCGTGTCTTATGCCTGAAAAGAGCTTACTCACCACGTACTGGAGGATGACTTTTTCTTCAACGAGACGGACGGGAAGGATTTACTTCAGATGACCGACAAGGCCCTCATCCCCGCCATTCGCAGGAGAAAGAGAAGGAGGTATCAAGGAAGAAGGTCCAGGTGCCTTGTAAGGATCCGTCGCCGAGAGGGTAATCTACCTTTACCATCGGTCCTATTAGCCAACGTGCAATCAATCAATAACAAAATTGACAAACTACGATCAGGTATATCCTACCAACGGGAAATAAAAAACTGTAATATCTTACTGTGCCTTGCAAAAGTATTCATCCCCCTTGGTGTTTTTCCTATTTTATTTCATTACAACCTGTAAATTAAGTGAATTTTTATTTGGATTTCATGTAATGGACATACACAAAAAAGTCTAAATTGGTAAAGTGAAATTAAAAAATGACTTGTTTAGAAAAATTTCTCAAAAATAAAAACTGAAAAGTGGTGCATGCATATGTATTGCTATGAAGCCCCTTAATAAGATCTGGTGCAAACAATTTCCTTCAGAAGTCACATAATTAGTTAAATAAAGTCCACCTGTGTGCAATCTAAGTGTCACATGATCTGTCACATGATCTCAGTATATATACATACACCTGTTCTGAAAGGCCCCAGAGTCTGCAACACCACTAAGCAAGGGGCACCACCAAGCAAGCGGCACCATGAAGACCAAGGAGCTCTCCAAACAGGTCAAGAACAAAGTTGTGGAGAAGCACAGATCAGGGATGGGTTATAAAAAAATATTCGAAACTTTGAACATCCCACGGAGCACCATTAAATCCATTATTAAAAAATTGAAAGAATATGGCACCACAACAAACCTGCCAAGACAGGGCTGCCCATCAAAACTCACGGACCAGGCAAGGAGGGCATTAATCTGAAAGGCAACAAAGATAACCCTGAAGGAGCTGCAAAGCTCCACAGCGGAGATTGTAGTACCTGTCCATATGACCACTTTAAGCCATACACTCCACAGAGCTGGGCTTTACGGAAGAGTGGCCAGAAAAAAAGCCATTGCTTAAAGAAAAAATTAAGCAAACACGTTTGCTGTTCGCCAAAAGGCATGTGGGAGACTCCCCAAACATATGTCAGATGAAACTAAAATGTTGCTTTTTGGCCATCAAGAAAAACACTATGTCTGGCGCAAACCCAACCTCTCATCACCCCGAGAACAACATCCCCACAGTGAAGCATGGTGGTGGCAGCATCATGCTGTGGAATACTTGCAGCTGCAATGGGGGGGGGGGGGGGGGGGGGGGTGAATAGTTATGCACGCTCAAGTTCTGGACTGTTTTGCTAGCACAGACTAGAATATGTTCCGGGATTCTTCTGATGACATTGAGGAGTACACCACATCAGTCACTGGCTTCATCAATAAGTGCATTGATGACGTCGTCCCCACAGTGACCGTACGTACATACCCCAACCAGGAGCCATGGATTACAGTCAACATCCGCACTGAGCTAAAGGCTAGAGCTGCCGCTTTCAAGGAGCGGGACTCCAACCAGGAAGCTTATAAGAAATCCCGCTGTGTCCTCCGACGAACCATCAAACAGTCAAGGCTTCGATACAGGACTAAGATTGAATTGTACTAAACCAGCTCCGACGCTCATCGGATGTAGCAGGGCTTGCAAACTATTACAGACTACAAAGGGAAGCACAGCTGCAAGCTGCCCAGTGACACGAGCCTACCAGACAAGCTAAATTACTTCTATGCTCGCCTCGAGGCAAATAACACTGAAGCATGCATGTGAGCATCAGCTGTTCTGGACGACTGTGTGATGACGCTCTCCGTAGCCAATGTGAGTAAGACCTTTAAACAGGTCAACATTCACAAGGCCGCAGGGCCAGACTGATTATCAGGACGTATACTGCAAGCATGCGCTGACCAACTGGCAAGTGTCTTCACTGACATTTTCAGCCTGTCCCTGACTGAGTCTGTAATACCAACATGTTGAAGCAGACCACCATAGTCCCTGTGCCCAAGAACACTAAGGTAACCTGCCTAAATGACTACAGACCCATAGCACTCACATCCATAGCCATGAAGTGCTTTGAAAGGCTGGTCATGGCTCACATCAACACCTTTATCCCAGAAACCCTAGACCCACTCCAATTTGCATACCACCCCAACAGATCCACAGGCGATGCAATCTCTATTGCACACAACACTGCCCTTTCCCACCTGGACAAAAGGAACACCTATGTGAGAATGCTATTCATTGACTACAGCTCAGTGTTCAACACCATAGTGCCCTCAAAGCTCATCACTAAGCTAAGGACCCTGGGACTAAACACCTCCCTCTGCAACTGAATCCTGGACTTCCTGACGGGCCGTCCCCAGGGGGTAAGGGTAGGTAACAACACGTCCGCCACGCTGATCCTCAACACGGGCCCCTCAGGGGTGCGTGCTCAGTCCTCTCCTGTACTCCCTGTTCACTCATGACTGCACGGCCAGGCATGACTCCAACACCATCATCAAGTTTGCCGATGACACAACAGTGGTAGGCCTGATCACCAACAACGATGAGACAGCCTACAGGGAGGAGGTCAAAGACCTGTCTGTGTGGTGCCAGGACAACAACCTCTCCCTCAACGTGATCAAGACAAAGGAGATGATTGTACCGGTACCCCCTGAATATAGCCTGCTATAGTTATTTTACTGCCGCTGTTTAATTACTTGTTAATTTTATTTTCTACTTATCTATTTTTTTCTTAACTTTTTAAAGCATTGTTAGTTAAGGGCTTGTGAGTAAGCATTTCACTATTGTATTCGGCGTATGTTGCAAAGAAAATTTGATATTTAAAAAAAATCGGACTTACATATTCAAATTACAAAATGCTCTGAGATCAGGTTGTATACATTGGAAAAGCGCTGAAAGCTTTGCTTCATCAGACCTAAAGAAGGCTCTTCATGTGCTCATCTGAAAGTGATAGACTTGTAGGCCACTGTCTCAAACAATAAATAATCATTAAATATATATATATTTTTAAACGATAGGGCTAACCTACCTGCACATTCTCAGTCATTCCATTCTAAATTATTGTATTGCCATAGAAAGCCCACGGTAGAAGCCATAGCTGGCTCGGCCTATAGGTGTCCAATGGGCTTATTATTACGCATATATTTGACAATTACTGTTTAGAAACTAATCAATTTTGCCGAAATCTGACCTAGGCTAATTTAGAGCTACAATTTATAGGTAAAAGGCATATAACTTGCTGTTGACGCATTATTCCGTAGCCTATATTGGATTTTGATTTTTTTTTTAAAAACGTATGACAGTGTGACATTGTAGCCTACAACTATTCCTCTCACATCCCATACAGGTGGTTATGATGTGCAACAATATAACAACAATGTAGCCTATCATTCTCCATCTCCAGTAGGCTACTAGAAGCACTCACCCTCACCAACTGGATCAGTGCGCGTGCCAAGGAAAAGCAGCGAGTCCAAAGTTATGACAACCCAGACACCATCCTCCTCTCCGCGGGGCAAAAATGAAATTATGCCGCAGTGTGGTGTTTCCTTTTATTAAAACAGAATAACCAGATCAATTAACACCGACATCGGTCCGCAGCATCTTATTTGGAGCGGGTTTCACGTTCTTCTTGTGGCTCAATGTACGCTTGCAGCGCAATTGAAAAGACCGTACCAATATCTTTGAAAGCAGGGGCGCACAATGCGTACAGGTTTTCTAAACGTTAACAAAGGTGATATCCTAATTATTTTGTGCATTAGATAAAACATATTCCGTTGAAAATAACATGTATTATTTTGATTATACAAAGTTATGGCCAATAATAAACATTATCATCCCCCCCAAAATGGTACCGGCGCAATTTTGTCCAATAGCGGAACTGAGAGAATGTGGTTTGTGTTTCGGGAACTATCCTTATCGGATGGTGCTTGACCATGATAACCAACAGGTCTGATTATGGCGTACTAAACGACCTGTTTACGCAGGTCTTCAAGTTTTGTTGATAAGGGGGGTAATGAATGGGCTAATAATCATATAATTAATAAAGGAGGAATTAGCCCTAATGAGCACCTTCTTTAGAGGGCATAGTGTGAGATGTTATTATGTCAGTATTACATTGTTAACTTACATGTTATTCATTATGTCACTCAGACTGTGCATTCTACTTACTTCAATAAATGATTTATATTATCACGCATGCCAACACGTATTAGGCTAGTATGAATTTTCTACGTTGATTAGCCAACCAAAATGCCCAAGGGGTAATCTCACCCATGTCATTTCTGTTTTACATGACAGTTGACTATATTATCTGTCTGATAACCTTGCAACCCAGAACCAATGATAACAATCTGTCACCAGAGACTAGATCTGCATCCCAAATTGCACCTCATTCATTAGTGTACTACTTTTGACCAGAGCCCTGTGGGCCCTGATCAAAAGTAGTGGACTATATAGGGAATCAAATCAAATCAAATCAGATTGTATTGGTCACATGCGCTGAATACAACAGGTGTAGACCTTACAGTGAAATGCGTACTTACGAGCCCCTAACCAACAATGCAGTTGAAAAAATATAAATAAGAATAAGAAATAAAAGTAGTTAAAAAGCAGCAGTAAAATAACAATAGCAAGATAATATACAGGGGGTACCGGTACATAGTCAATGTGCATTGGCACAGGTTAGTCAAGGTAATTGAGGTAATATGTACATGTACAGTTGAAGTTGGAAGTTTACATACACCTTAGCCAAATACATTTAAACTCAGTTTTTCACAATTCCTGACATTTAATCCTAGTAAAAATTCCCTTAGGTCAGTCAGGCTACCTCTGGCGAGCACATGGAGGGCTGTGCGGCTCCCCAAAGAAATGCCACCCCACACCATGACTAACCCACCGCCAAACCGGTCATGCTGGAGGATGTTGCAGGCAGCAGAACGTTCTCCACGCCGTCTCCAGACTCTGTCACGTCTGTCACATGTGCTCAGTGTGAACCTGCTTTCATCTGTGAAGAGCACAGGGCGCCAGTGGCGAATTTGCCAATCTTGGTGTACTCTGGCAAATGCCAAACGTCCTGCACGGTGTTGGGCTGTAAGCACAACCCCCACCTGTGGACGTCGGGCCCTCATACCACCCTCATGGAGTCTGTTGCTGACCGTTTGAGCAGACACATGCACATTTGTGGCCTGCTGGAGGTCATTTTGCAGGGCTCTGGCAGTGCTCCTCCTTGCACAAAGGCGGAGGTAGTGGTCATGCTGCTGGGTTGTTGCCCTCCTACGGCCTCCTCCACGTCTCCTGATGTACTGGCCTGTCTCCTGGTAGCGCCTCCATGCTCTGGACACTACGCTGACAGACACAGCAAACCTTCTTGCCACAGCTCACATTGATGTGCCATCCTGGATGAGCTGCACTACCTGAGCCACTTGTGTGGGTTGTAGACTCCGTCTCATGCTACCACTAGAGTGAAAGCACTGCCAGCATTCAAAAGTGACCAAAACACCAGCCAGGAAGCATAGGAACTGAGAAGTGGTCTGTGGTCACCACCTGCAGAACCACGCCTTTATTGGGGGTGTCTTGCTAATTGCCTATAATTTCCACCTGTTGTCTATTCCATTTGCACAACAGCATGCGAAATTTATTGTCAATCAGTGTTGCTTCCAAAGTCGACAGTTTGATTTCACAGAAGTGTGATTGACTTGGAGTTACATTGTGTTGTTTAAGTGTTCCCTTTAATTTTTTGAGCAGTGTACATAAAAATCGGCCGATGAATCGGTATCAGCTTTTCTTGGTCCTCCAATAATCGGTATTGGGATCAGCATTGAAAAATCCAAATCGGTCGACCTCGAGTTTACATACACCTTAGCCAAATACATTTAAACTAAGTTTTTCACAATTCCTGATATTTAATCCTAGTAAAAATTCCCTGTCTTAGGTCAGTTAGGATCACCACTTTATTTTAAGAATGTGAAATGTCAGAATAATAGTAGAGAGAATAATTTATTTCAGATTTTATTTCTTTCATCTCATTCTCAGTGGGTCAGAAGTTTACATACACTCAAATACTATTTGGTAGTATTGCCTTTAAATTGTTTAACTTTGGTCAAACACTTCAGGAAGCCTTCGACAAGCTTCCCACAATAAGTTGGGTTAATTTTGTCCCATTCCTCCTGACAGAGCTGGTGTAACTGAGTCAGGTTTGTAGGCCTCCTTGCTCGCACACGCTTTTTCAGTTCTGCCCACACATTTTCTATAGGATTGAGGTCAGGGCTTTGTGACGGCCACTCCAATACCTTGACTTTGTTGTCCTTAAGCCATTTTTCCACAACTTTGGAAGCATGCTTGGGTTCATTGACCATTTGGAAGACCATTTGCGACCAAGCTTTAACTTCCTGACTGATGTCTTGAGATGTTGCTTCAATATATCCACATAATTTTCCATCTTCATGATGCCATCTATTTTGTGAAGTGCACCAGTCCCTCCTGCAGCAAAGTAAACCCACAACAGGATGCTGCCACGCCCGTGCTTCACGTTTGGGATGGTGTTCTTCTGCTTGCAAGCCTCCCCATTTTTCCTCTAAACATAATGATGGACATTATGGCCAAACAGTTCTATTTTTGATTCATCAGACCAGAGGACATTTTCCAAAAAGTACAATCTTTGTCCCCATGTGCAGTTGCAAACCGTAGTCTGGCTTTTTTGTGGCGGTTTTGGAGCAATGGCTTCTTCCTTGCTGAGCGGCCTTTCAGGTTATGTCGATATAGGACTCGTTTTACTGTGGATATAGATACTTTTGTACCTGTTTCCTCCAGCATCTTCACAAGGTCCTTTGCTGTTGTTCTTTTTGCACCAAAGTACGTTAATCTCTAGGAGACAGATCGCGTCTTCTTCCTGAACGATATGACGGATGTGTGGTCCCATGGTGTTTATACTTGTGTACTATTGTTTGTACAGATGAACGTGGTACCTTCAGGCGTTTGGAAATTGTTCCCAAGGATGAACCAGACTTGTGGAGGTCTACAAAACAAACTTCTGAGTTCTTGGCTAATTTTTCTTTTGATTTTCCCATGATGTCAAGCAAAGAGGCACTGAGTTTAAAGGTAGGCCTTGAAATATATCCAATTGGCTCAAATTATGTCAATTAGCCTATCAGAATCTTCTAAAGCCATGACATAATTTTCTGGAATATTCCAAGCTGTTTAAAGGCACAGTCAACTTAGAGTAAGTAAACTTCTGACCCACTGGAATTGTGATACAGTGAATTATAAGTGAAATAATCTGTCTGTAAACAATTATTGAAAAATTAATTGTGTCATGCACAAAGTAGATGTCCTAAACGACTTGCCAAAACTATAGTTTGTTAACAAGAAATTTGTGAGTGGTTGAAAAACGAATTTTAATGACTCAAGTGTATGTAAACTTCCGACTTCAACTGTAGGTAGAGTTATTAAAGTGACTATGCATAGATAACAACAGAGAGTAGCAGCAGTGTAAAAGAGGAGCGGGGGAGGAGGCAATGCAAATAGTCTGGGTAAGCATTTGATTAGATGTTCAGGAGTCTTATGGCTTGGGGGTAGAAGCTGTTTGGAAGCCTCTTGGACCTAGACTTGGCGCTCCGGTACCGCTTGCCATGCGGTAGCAGAGAGAACAGTCTATGACTGGGGTGGGTGGAATCTTTGACAATTTTTAGGGCCTTCCTCTAAAACTGCCTGGTATAGAGGTCCTGGATGGCAGGAAGCTTGGCCCCAGTGATGTACTGTGCTGTACACACTATCCTCTGTAGTACCTTGCGGTCGGCGGCCGAGCAGTTGCCATACCAGGCAGTGAAGCAACCAGTCAGGATGCTCTCAATGGTGCAGCTGTAGAAACTTTTGAGGATCTGAGGACCCATGCCAAATCTTTTCAGTCTCCTGAGGGGGAATATGTTTTGTCCTGCCCTCTTCACAACTGTCTTAGTGTGCTTGGACCATGTTAGTTTATTGGTGATGTGGACACCAAGGAACTTGAAGCTCTGAAACCTGCTCCACTACAGCCCCGTTGAGGAGAATGTGAATCTGGGGATGGCCCGTTAGGAAGTCCAGGATCCAGTTGCAGAGGGAGGTGTTTAGTCCCAGGTTCCTCAGCTAATTGATGAGCTTTGAGGGCACTATGGTGTTGAATGCTGAGCTGTAGTCAATGAATAGCATTCTCACATAGGTGTTCCTTTTGTCCAGGTGGGAAAGGGCAGTGTTGTGTGCAATAGAGATTGCATCATCTGTGGATCTGTTGGGGTGGTATGAAAATTGGAGTAGGTCTAGGGTTTCTGGGATGATGGTGTTGTGAGCCATGACCAGCCTTTCAAAGCACTTCATGGCTAAAGACATGAATGCTACTGTTTGGTAGTCATTTAGGCAGGTTACCTTAGTTTTCTTGGGCACAGGGACTATGGTGGTCTGCTTAAAACATGTTGGTATTAAAGACTTGGACAGGGAGAGGTTGAAAATGTCAGTGAAACACTTGCCAGTTGGTCAGCGCATGATTGCAGTACACGTCCTGGTACTCCGTCTGGCCCTGCGGCCTTGTGAATGTTGACCTGTTTAAAGGTCTTACTCACATCGGCTGTAGAGAGCATGATCACACAGTTGTCGGGAACAGCTGGTGCTCTCATGCATGTTTCAGTGTTATTTGCCTCGAGGCGAGCATAGAAGTAATTTAGCTCGTCTGGTAGGCTCGTGTCACTAGGCAGCTCTCGTCTGTGCTTCCCTTTGTAGTCTGCAATGGTTTGCAAGCCCTGCCACATCCGACAAGCATCAAAGCCAGTGTAGTACAATTCGATCTTAGTCCTGTATTGACCCTTTGCCTTTTTGATGGTTCGTCGGGGGGCATAGCAGGATTTCTTATAAGCTTCCGGGTTAGAGTCCCGCTCCTTGAAAGCGGCAGCTCTAGTCTTTAGCTCAGTGCGGATGTTGCCTGTAATCCATGGCTTCTGGTTGGGGTATGTACGTAGAGTCACTGTGGGGACGGCGTCATCGATGCACTTATTGATGAAGTCAATAACTGATGTGGTGTACTCCTCAATGCCATCGGAAGAATCCCGAAACACGTTCCAGTCTGTGCTAGCAAAACAGTCCTGTAGCTTAGTATCTGATTCATCTGACCATTTTTTTATTGACAGTGTCACCGGTGCTTCCTGCTTGAATTTTTGCTTGTAAGCAGGAATCAGGAGGATAGAATTATGGTCAGATTTGCCAAATGGAGGGCGAAGGAGAGCTTTGTACCCATCTCTGTGTGCCATCTTAAATGCATTCTACTGAGTCAGAGTAAGAAGGAATGATGCACAACAGAGTGCAGTGATATTAGCATCATTCTAGTGTGATATCAAACTGAGATAAGAAAAAAAGATTCAGCCGTTTCTTCAGAAGTCTAATGCGCTTTTGCACCTTCCAGAAAAAAAGTAGTGTTATCTATTGATGCCTGGATGAAGCAGGTCTGCCACCTTTGCCTGCAAAGCTCTGGTGCAACGTTCAATGAACTCATGAGTCTCTCTCTCTCCCCCTCTCTCTCTCCCCCCCTCTCTCTCTCACTCTCCCGTCGCTCTCTTGCTTACTCTCGCTCTGTCACGTCCTGACCAGTGAAAAGGGTCATTTGCCATAGTAGAATGGTCAGGGCGTGGCAGGGGGGTTGTTTTGTGTGTTTTGGAGTTTTTTGTTTCTAGGGGAATTTGTTCTAGTTTTCATTTTCTATGTTTGGCTGAGTATGGTTTCCAATCAGAGGCAGGTGTCTTTCGTTGTCTCTGATTGGAAGCCATACTTAGGCAGCCTGTTTTCCTTTGGGTTTTGTGGGTGGTTATTTTCCGTTTAGTTGTTTTACCTGACGGAATTTTGGTCGTTGTTATTTTGCTGTTTAAGTGTTCTCATATAATAAATTAAGAATGAGCACTCAACACGCTGTGCCTTGGTCTGTTCACTACGACGCTTGTGACACGCTCTCTCTCTGACGTAGATGCTATTGTGCCAGATGGAGGTACAAGACCCTAACTGTTTAGCACTTGGAGTCTGACCTTCAATCTACAGATAACAGCTTCTCATACATCTTTTAACTCCTTCGTCAACTGTCTGTATCTTTGTGGAAAGGGAAGGTTAAAGGCCCAGTGCAGTCAAAAATGAGATATAGTAGAAAAATATAGTAAAAACAGGTCAGTATGACATTGGAATGATACTGTGAAATTGTGAAAATAATGATAATGGCCTTTTAGTGTAAGAGCTGTTTGAAAAGACCGCCTGAAATGTCAGCCTGTTTTGGTGGGATGGAGTTTTGGCCTGCATAAATTAGTTATTAAGAGAGTTCCTAATGTCTTTGCCAATAACATCTAGGTTTCTTTTTTTCACCATTTTAATTTAAAACAATCACAATAAGGTACTTCATTGTTAACCAGAAGTTATTTGATATTGAGGTAAAAACTGATACATTGGACCTTTAAAATCTCTGTGTCCCCAACTTTCTCTCCCTCTCTCTATCTATCTCGCTCTCTCTCTTCCTCACAGCATGAATATTGACTGCAGATATGCAGATTTTAAAGGCAGGCAAGCAACATGGATTTTTCAGTTGAGTAAGGAATCTGGAACTAAAAGGTTGTTAACATCCTGTGGTTGTTTATCAGTTCCAAAGTCTTGGAGACGTGCCCTTCATAATCAACCCTCTTCGATTAAGTCTCTGCAGTGTTTGGCTATAAACTAATCTGTCAAACATGGAGACAATGTTCAAGGTGTTGATACTGTTTGGGGGTTACCTTAGGCAGTGTAAGTCATATCATGACAAGAAAAAAATATTTTTGTTTCTAGCTGTGGTGAAAATGTCCCTGTCTATTAATTTGCCTGCCCAATTAGAATGATTTTTTAGTTGAGTAAGGAATCTGGAACTAGCTGCTACAGAGGACTTAACTACTCTAACAACATAACATTTGTCAAGTGCAAATGGGGTAAATGGACCGTGGTTTACTACTGATGCTGCTCCCTAGTGATGTTGAATAGTCAGGGAAAGAGGCGATTTACACATTTGACTAACTGTACAAGATTGAACAATAAGCTTGAAGATAATTTATATTATGCACAAATATTTATGTTTGTTCAGAATGTGAGCCTACTTCAGTATTCAATTATTCAACGCATCAGCAGCTGATTACTCCAGAAGTTAGGATCACAGACATCCATGGACCAATCACAAAAGGCTGTTCCTGATTTTTCAGACACGCCCTATTGCTGCTTGCATCACGTCGGAGGAAACTACACATTATAGTCACACAACTTCTTGACTTTTTATTAGTAATGGGAAACCGAAGTTTTCTGAAGTCTTCTTGGCTGTCACCAAATTGTGCAGAAAAACAGTTCATTATGCAAAGCTTTTAACACAATGCACAATAGTGACATCTGTTGGTCAGGAATAAACATTATCATGTTTGATGCTTATAATATACGTTTCTCCCCCTGCATTCATCAAAACTTAGTGACGCAAGAGATAAGTGTGAATTTTAACCAACTGAAGTTAGTTTGAATGTGGGCTTCCCGTCCAGTGGCGGAACTACAGTTTTATACATGGGGTGGCCAGGGGGTGGCCACGGCTACTTCAGGGGGTCCATAGACCATGACAGAAAATGAGTGTGTAACCCTAACCTGGCATCTAATGAGCATGAATGAATCCTATGATTGCTGATTAGAGGTAGAAGTGATAATTCACTGAACCCGGAGTTCTTCAATGTGGCAGATAGTGAGGTCCAAAAGGGTTACTTCACTAGAATTCTTTAACATACTATGAATAGTCAGTGTCTCTACCTCGGAACTGCAGCTCAATATCTTTCTCTCTCTCTCTCTCTCTCACACACACACACACACACACACACACACACACACACACACACACACACACACAGTACTCACATACTGGAGAGTCTTGGGTCACTCTGTTTTCATGAATATATAATCTGGGTCTATAAGTGTTGAACATCCAAAATATTTTCAGAAAATAAAGCTCAAGCACCAAGGAGATAAGATAGCATTTGTGTGTTACATAAGTTGCATAGTTTATTTAGAAAAAAGTAAATTTACAACAAAAGAAAAACCACTGCAATTTGGCATACCAGGTATCAAGCAGAAATGGACTTGAAAAATAAAAATAAGTTTGGTGCCCATCAATATTACAAACTTATAATATCATATTTATGCTCATATATATTATGTTAACTAATAGCAAAGAAAAGTTTTGTAATCGGCCTAATCAGGACCAAATTACATCTGTGTGACATGATACCCTTTGGATTTATGATTTTAGAATGTCAGTGTACTAGCTAGTACAGTACAGGTTTTAATCATGACCAGAGGGACCGCCTAAGTGCCAAATTATCCCTGGTAGATTTAAAACAGCATAATTCTGAGGTTCTGGTGAGAACTGGCAAAATGTTTCACAAACTCATCCATGTTGAGGGAGCGTGCCCTCCTTGACTCAACACGGAAAATTCCGAGGTGACTTAACCTGTCATCAACCATTGTTGTCCTAATGTGGGTTATAATCAGTTTTAAAGCTGAGAAGCTTCTCTCGCAAGATGCACTGCTGACTGGTGTAACAACAGAACTCTTACAAAGTCAAAATAGCTCATGGAAGACCTCTTTATAAGGTTCTAGAAACACAACAAAGTCAAGGAGAGTAGACAGTCTGTCCCTTCCACTTTTCTCTCTCCTATCAAGAAGCCGCTTGGTTTGATGAACCTCATGTTTGAGGTCCTCTAAATCTAACCCAAAGGTCTGAGCAAAGGCAAACAGAGGCTCCTCATTCAAGAATGTTGTACTCTTTGGGTTGAGAGTCTGGACCCCTTGCATTATTTCATAATTCTTCTTTGCTCAGCTGTGAGACTGTCAAGCACCTGATAAAAGATAGCTCTTTGGAAGCTCTCCCCATCACTTTCGTCACTATTTTTCTGTCCTACAGTGCTCATCATCAATGAGTTGTGAAATCTTTAGCTTGTTTTAGGCTGTCTTTTACACACTGTTTGTACACTTATTTTGCAGTGTTCTGCAATCTCTTTCCATAGTTCTCCAAAGTAACCCTCACTTCCGTAGTCCTGTAATGTGTCTGTAAGGGCACCTACTAGATCCACAGTCCTTGCTAGGTCAAGAAAGCTTGATTGGAGCATGTCAGAAAGACATTTGGCATCACCAAGGACTTTACAAAAGGTAACCAAAAGCCCTATGAAATGTAAATCTATCTGAGAAAGAAGGCCCCTTGCCTCCACGGATCTATCACCACTACTTTCAAGTGTGATATCCTGTAGCACTCTCAGAACTGCTGGAAGCCTGTCCCTCAGATTACGGCATGCCATGTATCTGCTTGCCCACCTTAGATCCGTAAGTCAATCAATCAAACAAATGTATTTATAAAGCCCTTTTTACATCAGCCGATGTTTTAGGCTATACAGAAACCCAGCCTAAAACCCCAAACGATGCAGATGTAGAAGCACGGTGGCTAGGAAAAACTCCCTAGAAAGGCAGGAACCTAGGACGAAACCTAGAGAGGAACCAGGCTATGAGGGGTGGCCAGTCCTCTTCTGGCTGTGCCGGGTGGAGATTATAACAGTACATGGCCAAGATGTTCAAAAGTTCATAGATAACCAGCAGGGTCAAATAATAATAATCACAGTGGTTTTAGAGGGTGCAACAGGTCAGCACCTCAGGAGTAAATGTCAGTTGGCTTTTCATAGCCGATCATTCAGAGTTAGAGACAGCAGGTGCGGTAGATAGTGTCGAAAACAGCAGGTCCGGCACAAGGCAGCACGTCCGGTGAACAGGTCAGGGTACCATAGCCTCAGGCAGAACAGTCTCTGTAGTTCCCTGGGCTGCTGCTGTGGATACAGCTCTTTCTGAACTGCAAGCCACTTGAGATGAACACACGAGCCAGATACAACATTATAAAGCATCTGCAGGAGAGCAAAAAAGTGAACTGCTTCAGGCACTGATTTTACAGCATCGACAAGAACCAAATTCAAACAATCTGCATTACAGTGCACATAAAATGTTACTCTTAAACTGTTTTTAATCTGTGCAGACACACCAGAATGCTTTCCGCTCATGACGGATGCACCGTCATAGCCTTGCCCCACAAGATTATTTCTGTAGTCCAGACCATGTTTTTCAAGGCAATCAATTATCATTTTTGTGAGACCTGCTGCATCTAAGCTTTCAGCTGACTGAAAGTGTAAAAAGCTTTCGTGGACAGTACCTCACAACTAAAGACGTTTGTTATTTTTTCATTAAATCTTTGGTTTAATCTGCAATTACAATAAAAACTTCACTTTCTTTTACATGTCTTATTATTTCACTTTGTACTATCTCAGCTAAGCCCTCAAGAACTTAATTTTGGATTTGGTGGCTTGTGTACTTAGCATTGCCACATGCATTCATCCTTTTCTCTATGAGAGGGTCATGCTTTGCTATTTCTTCTAAGATTGTCAAAATATTACTCTTGTTGTGAGAGTCATCAGACTCTCGATGACCTCTCTGCGCTATATTTTGAGTGGCAGTTAATAGGAGTACATGTAATGTAAGTACAATGTATGTAAGTACAGTTTTTCTCCACTCTCATTTATGACATCTAACATTGATGAGTTGCTGTCAATAGCCCTTTTATGCTGATTCCAAGCATACATAGCATTGATATGATGCTCTGCCTTCGAATGGAGGTTCAACCCAGAATCTTTAAACGGCGCCTTTTTCCAGTTACAAACCCCTGACTGTGATGTGAAGGCAGATTCAGGTGTATTGGGCAGAGAAAAATGCCTACAAGTGAAACAATAAGTTCAATCTTGATTTACAGAATATTCAAGCCATGAATTGTCCTTATACCAGGAGCTGTTGAAAGCCCTTTTCCTAGTACCATGCTGAGTTCTGGGAAATGTTTTCAAACACGGCTGTAAAGGACCCTCTTCTCTGGATCTTGAAATGTCTGAAATACACGTTAAATAATGTGTCATATCGCTATGGAAATGTATCATTAAGGGATCCACAAGATTAGAAACTAACAGCTGCTAACTAAAATGTGTAGTTTAAAGTATAGGCCTGGCCTCCCATTGTGTCCTTTTGGAACAGAAGTCTGATATCTCTCCCTTTCTTTTCATGTTTAATTGACCCTATGCAAAAATAAGACAGTCTATGGTTACATCTAAGCATCCAATTACCCACATTTTAGTCCAATCTCAATCTTAATTACAAATCCCCATTATCATAACTGTACCTTAAAATCAACTACCAGCCTAAGTTACTAGTTAGATCATGGCTAGACCTACTCTGCAGTAAGTAACTTAGCTAGCTATAATTTCTTACACCTTTACGATAGCAAACAGGCTATCTGCAAATTGTGGTAATCTTTTGAGTAACGTTTACAGATTGATAATAACAATTGTTCGTTTTGAGTTCAAGTACGAAAATCTAACTGAGTTAATGGATTTCAAATTGATGAACGTTAACTTGCTGAACACGGACAGCTGTAGCCTACTAGTTACCTCACATTAGCTAAACATTTGTATACTGTAACTTACGACACTGCACTGTACATGCGTGTATTACTAGCACAGATGTAAACATAATGTTAGGCTAAATTGGAAACCGATCTCTCTTATCTGATTAACTGTCTGTTAATGGAGCCAAAGGTCTAACGTTAATTTACACAGCGACTCAACTTTCGTACAAGTTGTTCAGGAAACCTAAACCCGATGCTAAACCTTAACACTTCATTCAAAAATGATGTTTTTACCAATCGCGAAAAGTGCTTGTGGAGCTGTGGAAATATTCCCTCCTCTTCTTCTTCTTCTTCTTCTGTATGTTCTTCTTATTATTATTCATTTGTATCTCGCAACCAACGTTAATATTCTCTCTTCCTCTTCCTCGATTTGAAAAATACACCGCCGAACGTCAAAATTAATGCTTCTTTCAACAAGAGGTGAAAAGAGATGTCAATCAACATCAAACTGCCAGTAGCGAATGACATTTTGGGGTGGCACCTGGGGTGGCCAATCAGATGTCAGGGGTGTCCAATACTCTGGCTCCGCCCCTGTTCCCACCCCACATCCTGCATAACCTTTTGGCTCCCGGTTCACACTTTTTTAACTGTGCATATGTGGTAATATTTAGGATGCTGAAGACAAAATATTTTCATTGGGCATATGCTATACTAAATAAAACGAATTATTTGAACAATAATGTGCAGAACTACAGACATTGTGGTTTCTATGAACATAGCCAGTACTCGATCCTGTGCCTATGGTATCTGTTTATTTCCTAATTCCTACCTGCTGAGCAACCGTTCAGGTATTATGAAAAGTACATTTGTCAATTAGGTGACGAGTAGAGGTCGGGATTTGAAAGCAACTTGGCATCAAAGAAGCCAATATTAATGATTTGTCGGCACATATGGTTTGTTTACATAGCAGGTTCTAATAATTAATGTGGCAGGTTCAGATAATTAACGTGGCAAGTTAGTGAATTAACGTGGCAGGTTAGGAGAAGTATCGCAGCAGGTTATGTAAATTGATGTAGCAAGTTAGGAAAATTAGGTTAAGGTTAGGAAAAGGATTAGGTTTAGCTACAATGCTACAGTTGTCAACAACTTTTGTCCCTGACACGACCCATAGATAGAGCTGTAGGCCTTCTCCATCTAGCCACAATGGTAAAAACGTAAACAAATCAAATGTATTTATAAAGCCCTTCTTACATCAACTGATATCTCAAAGTGCTGTACAGAAACCCAGCCAGAAACCCAAACAGCAAGCAATGCAGGTGTAGAAGCACGGTGGCTAGGAAAAACACCCTAGAAAGGCCAGAACCTAGGAAGAAACTGTTAATGTTGCGACAGTTCGTTTCTGGTAACAGAACAAAATAGTCAGCATAGTAACTTATGATTTAGCTGTACTTTAATTAATGCAAACACGTGCGTGGTATATGTGTCGTTCGTATACGGTCTCTCGGTGACACCTCGCAGAGCAAAACAGAAGAAGAAAACGACACATCCTATTGTTCTCTCTTTTATACTCTAACAGAGATAGTTCCTGCTCAATGCTGGCCTGTCCGAGGGAGGAGGAGCGTGGTTTAAACTTGCTCCTCCTGTCGTCGGCGTGTAGGCTGATCCCAGCGTCGTGACGCACTTCCTGTTGCCGGTTGTAGTTCTTCTTGTCTTCAGTTGATTTACTCGTAGTTTATGTACTTAGCGTAGCTTCCCCAGTATATCTTAAAGGTTATGCATACAAATAGCCAGTTCAACCCTAACAAAACCTAGAGAGGAACCAGACTATGAGGGGTGGCCAGTCCTCTTCTGGCTGTGCCGGGTAGAGATTATAACAGAACTGAGTTGAAAACAGCAGGTCTGGGATAGGTAGCACGTCTGGTGAACAGGTCAGGGTTCCATAGCCGTAGGCAGAATAGTTGACACTGGAGCAGCAGCACGGCCAGGTGGACTGGGGACAGCAAGGAGTCATCAGGCCAGGTAGTCCTGAGGCATGGTCCTAGGGCTCAGGTCCTCTGAGAGAAAGAAAGAATTAGAGAGAGCATATTTAAATTCACACAGGACACCGGATAAGACAGGAGAAATACTCCAGATATAACAGACTGACCCTATCCCCCCCGACACAAACTACTGCAGCATAAATACTGGAGGCTGAGACAGAAGGGGTCGGGAGATACTGCGGCCCCGTCTGACGATACCCGCGGACTGGGCCAAACAGGCAGGATATAACCCCACCTACTTTGCCAAAGCACAGCCCCCACACCACCAGAGGGATATCTTCAAACACCAACTTACCATCCTGAGACAAGGCCGAGTATAGCCCACAAAGATCTCCGCCACGGCACAACCCAAGGGGGGGTGCCAACCCAGACAGGAAGATCACGTCAGTGACTCAACCCACTCAAGTGACGCACCCCTCCTAGGGACGGCATGGAAGAGCACCAGTAAGCCAGTGACTCAGCCCCTGTAATAGGGTTAGAGGCAGAGAATCCCAGTGGAGAGAGAGGAACCAGCCAGGCAGAGACAGCAAGGGTGGTTTGTTGCTCCAGTGCCTTTCCGTTCACCTTCACACTCCTAGGCCAGACTACTCTCAATCATAGGATCTACTGAAGAGATGAGTCTTCAATAAAGACTTAAAAAGTTGAGACAGTCTGCATCTCTCACATGGGTAGGCAGACAAATCATCAATTTAGCACAGGTCATCTTTATTGCAGTCATGCTGCACAGCTCAGAAGATTGATGTATCATTATGATATGGATGTGGTTCCTGAGAACACGTAGGGTACATTCCTCTGCCCAGGCGTTGCTGATGCATGCCAGATCTTACAAACCCTGAATAGGTATTTTACCTATCACCTAACCACATCATATGTTATAGCCAACTGGTGCCCAAACGGCACAGTCGATAACGTGTTAGCAACCATTGGTTGATACAGGCAATGTTTGAGCAGGGGAACACGACCTCAACATCTTCCAACACACCGACAGCGTCGTTGCACAAAATAGTACACAGCATCATCTGGATATGTACGCAGCAAAAGTTCAACATTCACCTTCTGCTACCATTTCTGTCAAGCTGTCTATGCATACAGTGTCTCTGCAACGCAATGCTGCAAGGCAAACGCAGCGTTTCATAGGAAATTAATGTAATTCTGGTGTACCAAAATGCAGAAACTCTGTCGGTGTGATCGAACCGTAATGGTAGCTTTCCCCTGCTCAGAAGTTGCATGCATCCATCCAATGGTTGCATGACATGATGTCATCGACTGACAGATTTCTATAACATATGATGTGTTAGCTTATGCAAATTCTGGTATGCATCAACTGGGCAGAGGAACGCGCCGAACATGCATGCAAATAGTTTGACTAATCAAATGCAAAGCCCAATTAGGGCCTAATCTAGCCCAGGTTTGCAACCTGGAAGGTTATTAAAAGCTACCTCAGTTACATCAATTGTAGCATAGCAGAGGCACATTGTCTTCTAACTTACAGGTTCACTTTAGTTGTTGGCATGAGACTCGTAATGGAAAACGCGGTCTGGCTATTTCCAAAGCAACTAGTTTTGTTTTTACTGGTGGAGAACTTAATCTCTCCTGCTTTTTCACTTACTTACAGCACTGGCACATGGCAACTTCCAAGCCTAATGCCACAATTTGGCAATCGTTTGCCTTTTAAACAGCTTCAACTTCAACAACAAACAGTTTTCAGACCAGTTCGAGTGGAAACGGTCGATGTGAAGTGCCATTCAGACAACATGGAGATAGTTGTGAAGGCTGATCTGTTTAAACTCGGTATTCTTATTGACATGGATGACCTGCGACTTGGAGTTGAACAGTACCAAGACCAAGAGACCTGCAGGGCTACAGCATCAGCAGCCGGAGATGAGTACAGAATATTTGCAGCGCTATCGGACTGTGGGACCAAGCTTTTGGTAATTATGGTGAATGTTGTTTTCAGTAATTGACTTCTTAAAACAACCTTCTGTTTAAGTTCTACTTTGTGAATTCACAGATGAACGAAGACTCCATAATCTATACAAACCTCCTTAGATATACACCCAGAACCACTCCAGATGGGGTTATTCGAATGGATGGTGCTGTAATCCCAATTGCTTGTTATTATGAAAGGTGAGTTTAGGCTATACTGTTAAATGATCATGACTACTGTGTCCCTATTGGTTTGCTTACCAGACTCTGTACTTGTTTCAGGAAGTACAGTTCAGACAGTGCCCCCCTCCAGCCGACCTGGATCCCCTTCAGCGCCACAGTGTCTGCTGAAGACACCCTGCCGTTATCCTTGAAGCTTATGACAAGTGGGTATATAAATCCTGTGCTGCATTAAGCAAGGCACAACCTTGTTGAAAGTTCATATAAATAAAAGGAGACTATCGTGCTCTCCCAGAAGTTTGGTTGGTGTAGCACAAATGATCCTTGGACATGCTAAATAGTCATCAGATGTTACTTTTATTATTGATTTTTGTATCTGCAATGTTAACAGGTCCATGTTAGTAGGCTAATTGTTTAACAAACTCCTCCATGGACCTTTTAACCCATTCATAGATGCTAACAGTCTTAGTGCATATTGACTATAATATTCTGGCCAGGGCGGTTTCTTTTAATAGCCTTGATGCTCGTTAATGTTAACTCATTGGTTGCGGTCTGGTTTGGAAACAAATGTATTTTTCATATCAGTGACATAATTTTCAAAACAAACATTTATATGACTATTTTATATGATTAGGTTTCCCACACTGACATTTTCAGTTTACTGTGCTTATTAATGGAAAACGTATAGCAATTAGCACAGGTGCATCTCTGAACACCTGTTAACGGAAGAGTGGCTCAACAAATGTGTTGTCACTGAAATGTTGTCAGCTACAACTGTTCAACGGTGTGCAGTTCTTTTTTTTGCTGTTGTGAAATGAGTAAGGCTTTATGTTTCTAGAACATTGTGACTTGATGCACATTTAGATGGGGTTTTTGGCTGCCAGAGGTCTTTTTAGAGGCAAGTGACATGTAATGGCCTTGGACTACAAGGACTACAAGGAATAATGTTAAGTTCCTTTAGTCAATAGGGATAACCTTGTCATTTCTGCCCAGGTGACTGGCTCTATGAGCGGGGTTCTGGAGTTTACTTCCTGGGTGATCCCATCAACATTGAGGCGTCTGTCAGGGTAGCTCACCACTCCAGGCTCAGGGTCTTTGTTAGCAGCTGTGTGGCCACACTGGACCCAGACAATAACTCTGTCCCCAGATACATCTTCATTGAGCATGATGGGTAAGCAAGAGGGAACTGCCTAAACTAAAGCGGCTACCTAGAATGAGTGTTCTCCGGCTGGCCCATGAAGAATGATAGAGGCCTCTTGAGGTCAAAAGGCAGTCTTGGCATGGGCAGTGCCATTGAGGGCTTCTACCATGATGGTGCCATTTTAAAGTAGTCAACTGGGTGGGGACTTCTATGGGTTGTAGCCTCAATGCCACTGCCCAAGCTATCAGACGCTGTAATGGCACAGATCTAAAGATGAGTCCTCTCTATGGGCTGTCCCTGTTTATATCTCCCCTACAGGTGCTTGGTGGATTCCCAGCTGCCTGGCTCCAACTCTGGGTTCATGCATAGAACCCAGGATGACAAGCTCCAGTTCCACATTGATGCCTTTAGGTTCTACCAGGAGAACAGGGCAGAGGTGAGGGCAGTACCAGATGTTGTAGAGCATTATGAGTACTGTAGTTTGGTACATGATGCTACAGTAACAACTTAAAGCTGTTATGTAGGCTACTAGGTTTCTGCATCTTTGTTTTGTGCATCCTGTTGTCTTTCTACAGCTGTACATCACATGCCACCTTATGGCAGTCCCTGTCATGGACCATGCAGAGCCTAGCAACAAGGCATGCTCCTTCATCGATGGCAGGTGTGAGATTTGACTTGTTTTCTTAGGTCACAGCCCAGTAAGAGGAGTTATCTACTGGAATAACCATAGGATTTGTTCAAATGTGGTGGTCTTGGTCCATGAGTGTCTTCTACACATTTCAGATGGAGGTCTGCTGACTCAAATGATTTGCTATGTGGCCGTTGTCCAAGCCAGAATGGGGTGTATCATGCTCCAGCACAATATCCCATCAGTCCAAGACAAGGCGGTAGCCAACCTGAACCTCGTGGCTACCGCATCAAACCTCAAGCCACTGGCGACCATTGGAGGAGTGGGATGAAGTCCAAGAAAGGTGCAGTGTCTCTTCATTCCTCTGCCTTGTTCTCAAAACGCACTGTAGAAGTGTCCAAGGGGAGGTACTTTGGACCGATGATTTGAAGAAAGACTGAGTAAATTTGTCTTGACTGCAAATGTGTTAGCTTCTCACTAACATTCCCAGTGATTAATGAAAATGTGTTATTTTAGTATGGGACCAGGATGCTACTTTGGGCCCCATAATGGTCACAACCAAACAGAGTACACCTCTATCTCAAACGACGAGGGACAGTATCGATATATATGGCTTCCCTTCTCCAACTGATGACAGGAGGCCTGTATCACCTGGCAGTCGTTGGAAGAGGGGAATGGACTTCAAGAGGGGTAATTTGACTGTTTGAAATTGCATGCCCTTAATCCTTGTAGTGCATCTAGGCAACAGCATTGACTAGGGTCTGGCTTCAATGACTTATTCTTTAAGGGGGGGGGGGGGTCCTTCAAGCAGACCACTCTCCCAACAAATCATGAGGCAGACATGCCAGAACATCACGCTTTGCAACACAATTTGGCAGGTAATGCCTCGCAGTTTTTTTTTGTGAAGGCATTTGACGCAAACTAGCCACTCTCATGCAGTCACTAAAAATAATCTCTGCTCCATCGTGCTAGCTACTATTTTCAATTTTAGTCAACTGGATTCCATAGCTGTATGAATCCAGTTGGTAGTAGTGACTTAGTTACTCTATTGGGAGGCAACAGGATGTCTTGACCATGAGGTGCTGGTCAAAGGTAGTGCACTACAGGGAATAGGGTGCTATTTCAGACACTTGTCTTTTCATATCATACAGGCTATCAATTCTGCCAACACTGGCTATGTTAAATTTAATTTCAGGACCGTTCGCCCAATCACAAAATGTGGGTGGGCCTGAGGGTCAGACCCAACAAGCACGGGTTCGTTAGCTCTGAAATGTATACTAGGCAGGATCTAACTGCCCAAATAGGTCATGTTTCTTTACTGGGTTACATGTGAGAATTGCATGTAGGTTCTGTGCTAAATGGTCTGTTCTCAGAGCTGGAGCCCACCACATACTCTGAGTTGAATCCTACACCTGAGCCCACTGGAGACCTTGGAGATGACAAGGGTCTCTATACAATTGGAACTCATTGAAAGAGTGTCTGGGATCATGGTACGCTGCACTATGGCAAGCAGGTCAGCATTTATTGGATGACTCCGCTCTGCAGTGATAACTAGCTGGCACAGTCACCTTAACCTTCACCACACCTAATGCCTAACCTTAAATTGTGACCTAAAAGTGCATTTGTTACAACATACTTCATTTTGACTTTACAGCTGGCACACCAAGCCAGAATCCTTCAGTTCTGCCTCCAGGACAAGACTCATCCCAATAAATGTTGACCTGCACACTGCAATTGCCTGTATCACTTGCATATATCAGCCTTTGACTTGGTCAGATGTGTTTTCATATAGCAGTTATGGCCCTTTCCTATCCACTAACTCTGTTCTGTTGATAGAATGGTGTGGTGGCTGCATTTAGTCTCACTCCAAGCAGCACACTCACTGAGGGTGGTGCCAGTCCTGATGACCCTACAACCAAGTGACCTCAGCACCACAACTGCTCCTGATGAGGTGAACAATGCTGAAAAGGAGCACTCAAGCATTGACAGGACTACCACTGTACCACAACACTAAACAGACATGCTCTCATCAGAACTCCAAAAACAATGAACACAAGAGATGACTGTTAACCTCCTTGAAGAATAAATTATTTAAAGATACCTTGACAATGAATTTCTGTCTTTACTCCAGCTTGTAGTCTATAATTGTAAACTGAAACATTGCTTTATTTACGTGAATACCCACTTAAGTGTTTTAGGTCATGTTCTTTGGGGGTTAAAGTAAGTGCAGATGGTGTTCAGACCCCTTGACTCTTTCAACATTTTTTTACATTACAGCCTTACTATCTAAAATGATTTCCCCCCCCTCAATCTACACAATAACCCATGACCAATTAAATGTAATGACATTTACATAACTTCAGACCCTTTACTTAGTACTTTGTTGTACCTTGAGCAGCAATTACAGATTAAGATTTCTTGGGTAAAATGCTACAATCTTGGCAAACCCAAAATCAGCAAAAAAGAAACACCCTTTTTCAGGACCCTGGAAGAGTGGGTTAACATCTCTCAGCAAGAACTGGCAAATCTGGTGCATTCTGAGGAGCTACATTGCAGTAGATTATGCAGCTGGTGGCCACACACATTCTGATTTGCCCCCCCCCCCCGGTTCAGGGACACATTCCATGTCTGGAACTTGTACAGTTGGTCTGAAGTTATATTCAAACAAATGTCAAGTTTGCTAAAAAATCAATGCAGTTGACAGGATGTTTCGTTTTTGGGGAGTTACCACTTCTCTTAAGATCCTCAAGCTCTCAAGTTGGATGGGGAGTCACTACATGGCTATTTTCAGTATCTCCAGAGATGTTTGCTTGGGCTCTGGCTGAACCACTCAATGACAGCCTTGTCACTCCTGCGTTGGCTGTGTGTTTAAGGTCGTTGTCCTGTTGAAAGGCAAATCTTTGTCCCCTTCTGAGCAGGTTTTAGTCAAGAATCTCTACTTTGCTCTGTTCATCTTTGCCTTGATCCTGACTAGTCTCCCTGTCACTGAAAAACATCCCCATGGCATAATGCTACCAACATGCTTCACTGTAGGGACGGTGCCAGGTTTCCTCCAGAGGTGACACAGCATTCAGGCCAACAAGTTCAATCTTGGTTTCATCAGACCAGAGAATCTTGTTACTCATGGTCAGAGTCCTTCAGGTGCCTCTTAGTGGGCTGTCGTGGCTTCTCTGGCCACTACCATGAAGGCCTGATTGGAGTTCTGCAGAGATGGTTGTCCTTCTGGAAGTTTCTCCAATCTCCACAGAGGAGCTCTGCCAGAGTGACCATCGGGTTGGTCATCTCCATGACCAAAGCCCTTCTCCCCCAATTGCTCAGTTTTTATGGGTGGCCAGCTCTAGGAAGTCTTGGTGGTTCCAAAATTCTTCCATTTAAGAATGATAGAGGCCACTGTTCTTGGGGACCTTCAATGCAAAGGGTTTGCATACTTATGTAAATAACGCTGTAACAGATGTGGAGGGGGGTCTCAATACTTTCCAAATGTACAGGTTTGATGAAGCTGACAAGGTGGTAGCCTAGATCTTCAGATGTATCATGATTTGTTAAATATTTCAGCAATGTAGAAGGGCAACACTATCAGGGGGCATGTTCAGTAGTGGGTTCAGCTATTGCCTTACCACCCTTATCCTACCTCATTTGTACACACTGTGTATATATAGACCTTTTCTATTGTATTATTGACTGCATGTTTGTTTATTCTATGTGTGTAACTGTGTTTGTGTCGCACTGCTTTGCTTTATCTTGGCCAGGTCGCAGTTGTAAATGAGAACTTGTTCTCAACTAGCCTACCTGGTTAAATAAAGGTGAAATAAAAACCGACAACGTTGCACATGGTATGGAACCCCTCTGCAGCAGCAGTGAAAACGCTGACATTTCCTAGATTTATCTTTGGTCTTTATCGGTTTCCTGAGTTTGCATAGACGGGCCCATCGCTAGTCCTCGATTAATGTGAATCTGGGTGTCCCAAGGTTCCTTATCAAGTTAGGCATTCCTGGGAAAATTGGTCTTTCATTGTGAACAACTCTATAAAGGGTCTTACAGGGGCGGACTAGAATCAGAAATGAGTGCCAATTTGTGCACACCGGCTCTTTCCTTCAAGCCCCCACCACCCTATTTAATCTATTTCTTGAGACTGCCATTATGAGTCATGATTTTGTGCAAAAACCCAAGTTACAGGTTCCCTATGCTAAAAATGGACCAGCCCATCTGACATTTGCCCAAAATGCCAGATGGCCAGTCCACCCCTGGGGTCTTATGTTGAACGGGGTCTTAGGCCTGGTTTCCGACCCCAGATTAATCCCAGTCCCTCCAACCATTCTCAATGAAGAATCCTGTTTTTGTGAATCTCATGTATCAGCAGTCTGTGGCGTAGGCCTATCCTCAAAGTAAAGAATGGAAAGGCTTTGGTCAAGTTCCTCCCTGACTACATTTGCAGACACATGCCAGATCTTACAATGCCTGGATACGTATTCAACAAATCAGCTAATCACATATAGCAATCGGATGCCCAACTGCACAGTCAAAGATGTGCCACACAACCATTGCAATGCATCAAGTCAGGCAGAAACTCAACCTTTGCTACTGTCAGAAAAGCACATGAGATCTGTTCTGATTTCAACAAGCCAGAGATGAGAAATTAGCAGGTGTCAATTCACACTGTGAAACTTCTATGGCTGCATTTATACAGGCAGCCCAATTTTGATCGTTTCCACTAATTGGTCTTCACCAATCACAGATATTTTCCAGATCTGATCTGATTGGTCAAAAGACCAAATTAGTGAAAATTCTCAGAATTAGGCTGCTTGTCTAAATGCAGCCAATGTCCCTAGGGTTCTGGGCCCATATTCCCAAAGCATCTGAGTATGGAACTGCTGATCTAGGATCGGTTTTGCCTTTTAGATCAGTACACTTAAGCCTTGTTCACACTGCAGGCCTTAACGCGCATGTTTTTCAAATACATTTTCGAATACTGACTGTCCAAACAGCAAGGACAAGTGACAAAATCGGATTTGTGTGTTCGGACAGCATTCATTTGCTGACATGGCTACGCTAGTTGTCATAGTAACAACAGGTGTATGTGCAGTAGTGTGGACTGATTGATGGTGGATCAGGTTGTTGAATGTAGTCTGTGGAATATTGTCCCACTCCTCTTTAATGGCTGTGCGAAGTTGCTGGATATTGCTGGGAACTGGAACACTGTCGTACACGTCAATCCAGAGCATTTCAAACATGGTCAATGGGTGACATGTTTGGTGAGTATGTAGGCCGTGGAAAAACTGGGACATTTTCTGCTTCCAGTTTTTGTGTACTGATCCTTGCGACATGGGGCCGTGCATTATCATGCTGAAGCAAGGTGATAGCGGCGGATGAATGGCACGACAATGGGCCTCAGGATCTTGTCACGCTATCTCTGTGCATTGAAATTGCCATCGAGAAAATGCAATTGTGTTTGTTGTCTGTACCTTATGTCTGCTCATACAGTACCATAACCCCACCGCCATCATGAGGCACAATGTTCACAACGTTGACATCAGCAAACCACTCACCCACACGATGCCATACACGTGATCTGAGGGTTGGTCGTACTGCCAAAATCTCTAAAATGATGGAGGTGGCATATGGTAGAGAAATTAACATTCAATTATATGGCAACAGCTCTGGTGGACATTCCTGCAGTCAGCATGCCAATTGCACATCCCTCAAAACTTGAGACATATGTGGCATTGTGTTGTGTGACAAAACTGCACATTTTAGAGTGGCCTTTTATCGTCCCCAACACAAGATGCATCTGTGTTGTCATCATGCTGTTTAATCAGCTTCTTGATATGCCACACCTGTCAGCTGGATGGATTATGTTGGCAAAGGAAAATGCTCACTAACAAGGATGTAAACAAACTTGTGCACAAAATTTGAGAGAAATAAGCTTTTTGTGTGTATGGAACATTTCTGAGATCAACACTTTACATTTTTTTGGTGGGTTTATATTTTTGTTCAGCTGTTCAGCTTTCTAGCACATTCACTCATTTGTTTGTAAACAATTAACAAGCTAGTTAGCTACCACATGTTATTGTAAAACTGTCAAAAGAGTAGCTAGCAAGCAACAAGATCAAATTTTATTTGTCACATGCGTCAAATACAGCAGGTGTAGACCATACTGTGAAATGCTTACTTACAAGCCCTTAACCAACGATGCAGTAAAAGAAAAATAGTTAAGAAAATATTTACTAAATAATTAAAGTAAAAAATATATAAAAAGTAACACAATAAAATAACAATAACGCGGCTATATACAGGGGGTACCGAGTCAATGTGTGGGGGTACAGGTTAATCGAGATAATTTGTACATGTATGTATGGGTAAAGTGACTATGCATAGACAATAAACAGTGAGGAGTTAAGGAGTCTTTTGGACCTAGACTTGGCGCTCCGGTACCGCTTGCCGTGTGGTAGCAGAGAGAACAATCAATGACTAGGGTGGCTGGAGTCTTTGACAATTTTTAGGGCCTTCCTCTGACACCGCCTAGTATATAGGTCCTGGATGGCAGGAAGCTTGGCCCCAGCGATGTCCTGAACTGTACGCACTACCCTCTGTAGCGCCATACCAGGCAGTGATGCAACCGGTCAGAATGCTCTCAATTGTGCAGCTGTAAAACTTTTTCAGGATCTGGGGATCCATGACAAATCTTTTCAGTCTCCTGAGGGGGCAAAGGCGTTGTCGTCTCAGCGTTGTCTATGATCAGGCCTACCACTGTTGTGTCATCAGCTTGGCCACGCAGTTGTAGGTGAACAGGGAGTACAGGAGGGGACTGACCACGCACCCCTGAGGGGCCCCAGTGTTGAGGATCAGTGTGTCAGATGTGTTGTTGCCTACCCTTACCACCTGGGAGCGGCCCGTCAGGAAGTCAAATAGCAGTCCATGAAGGCAAATATATCAGATTTGACCGTTCAGTCAAGTCGCATGGCCGGCAATCAGATTTGTATCTGATTTTAAACCACCTACAAAGGTGGTTTGAAATGTGGATTTAAATATCTGATTCCATGTGCTTTTTGGCTGTTCAGACTGCAGGAACAAGAACTGAAACAGATATTCAAAAGAAAATGGATTTGAGTCACTTCAACCTGAGAAGCTTTGTGAATACGGGTCCTGAACCCTAGGGACAGTGTAGGCAGATGAATACCAGTCAGCAACACACTGAATTCTATCAACCATAGTCTTCATTTAAGACTTGATTGGTATCAGGTGTGTTACTGCTTACTGGAACAAAAGCCTGCACCCACAATGGCTTTGGTTTCATCAAACATTCAGTGTGGCAGGATATCATAATATTTTTTTCCCTCCTTAAATACAATTGGACTCTTGTTGTTCTTTGTATTGACTGGAGAGTTTATAGAATTGGAGAGTGTTTCCTTTAAGAAACCACTGTCTAATTGTTCATCACTTTCTATTGTTTTCTTTTGCCTACGTTGCTGTTGAAGAACAGTATGAGGATGTTTGAACTCGTCGTCTTTGAGGTGTTCATTTTGTCATTGGCATTTAGTGTGGCAAGGTGCATTTTGTGTGGCAAGCTGCATTTAGTGTGGCAATCTGCATTTAGTGTGGCAAGCTGCATTCACTTGTTGAAAATAGGGACCACTGAAAGATGAGAGATTATAAAGTTACGCTACTGAAGCATTTTGAAGGTCAAGGAGTGCCGTCAATTGGAGTTTCCACCATCCGTGTAGAATGTACTGAGGCATCTATAATCATATCGATAAATGCTGACCTCTTCAACAATGGCAGATATTTGTCTCTGGATGAACTGAGATGTATTCATTAGTCGGATTCCGTTTCAAAACATTTTGTCTGTTGCAAAAACTTTGTAAACGGAAACAGTTTACCATTTACTCTAGTAACTAAATGGAACCAAACAGCGCAAACGAAACGGGGAGGGGCATACCTGAATTTCTCCAATAAAAACTTGCTTTCAACGTTTGGAGTAAACCGGTTTCAGTTGCATGATGTTTTGCAGCAGACATTTTGCAATGGAATCAGACTAATGAATACACCCCTGTTCTGAGGTCAAGGAAAATAACAAAATGGCTCTCAGAATTCAAAACCCCTCTCATGAGCTAAATTTTTCTCTATGGTCTACTCAAACAAGTTGGTGTTCACACCAGTTCTAGATAATGTCATCACCAGGGTGATTCATGTTGAATAAATGAATGTGTAAAATTATATTTCAGAATGTAGCGATACTCCATATTTTAGAGCACACTATTAGCAGTATAATGATACCAAGGTGTTGTCTGTATTATGTACATTCCACAGAAGGTTGCTGAGGACGGCTCATAATAATTGTCAGAACGGCGCAAATGGAATGGCATCAAACACCTGGAAACCAGAGTTTGATGTATTTGTTACCATTCCACGGATTCTGCTCCAGTCATTAGAACGAGCCCGTTCACCCCAATTAAGGTGCCACGAACCTCCTGTGGTCATTGGGTCCTACAGGGGACATG
Source organism: Salmo trutta (assembly GCF_901001165.1). Classification (NCBI taxonomy): domain Eukaryota; kingdom Metazoa; phylum Chordata; class Actinopteri; order Salmoniformes; family Salmonidae; genus Salmo; species Salmo trutta. The sequence continues at coordinate 19,662,184 of NC_042990.1, read as the reverse complement.
TGTAGGCCTAAAATTGCCACTTTCATCATGATTTTCTCAAAAGGGGATGGTGTTACAACAAATGTGAAAAGCATATCAAACATCCTTCCTCCCATCATCTGCATGCTGATCTTGGAATAAATTGACGATAGCAAAGATTCCATCTTTGACGACTCCACATAAATGGAATAGGTACTAGCTAGCTTAATAGTTAATATTTGCGTGCTAGCTCTGCATATTCAGCTAGTGTGTGTGCGCGATTGACTAGATTAACCTCACATCAGTTACGTTCATTGAGTGCCTTTCAGACAGTAGATACGACCCCTCTGTTACCTTGCCAACTAAGGAACTGGCAGTGGATCAAACCATTGTGAGGCAAAGGGTGGGGGGGTCTTTTGAAACTTAAAAACGCGCTATTAAGTGTCTATAATCAGCACAATTGCTTTCATTGCGTATTATTAATATTATTTAAATTACATAGTTATGTTTCAGTGATATATTGGGGGGGACAAATCATATTTTTCCCAGGATGGGGGAGTCGTGTCCCCCCCGTCCCCCCCGGGATTTCCGCCCCTGACACACACACACACACACACACACACACACACACACACACACACACACACACAGAGAGAAATGTACATTTGTATATAATATAAATCATCTTAATGCTTGTTGATAAATTAAATCCTGTACAATCAAATGTGTAAATCACCTCTTTCCCTGACTATTCAACATCACTAGGGAGCAGCATCAGTAGTAAACCACGGTCCATTTACCCCATTTGCACTTGACAAATGTTATGTTGTTAGAGTAGTTAAGTCCTCTGTAGCAGCTAGTTCCAGATTCCTTACTCAACTGAAAAATCATTCTAATTGTGCAGGCAAATTAATAGACAGGGACATTTTCACCACAGCTAGAAATTAAACAAAAATGAGCAAACACATTCAGCTTTTTCTTGTCATGATATGACCTACACTGCCTACAGTATCCCCCGAACAGTACCAATACATTGAACGTTGTCTCTATGTTAGGCAGGTTAGTTTATAGCCAAACACCGCAGACACTTAAGGGCGATTCCAGGATGGTCTGAAAATATTTTTGGTATCTCAGATTGTTCTGGCAATTCTCTCATAGAAACCTAATGTAAGTTAGTGCTTCAAAGTCCCTGTGATAAGGTTAGCGATAAACTGAAGTCCAAACTGAACAGAACTACACTCTCTTCTACCATTGTCTTAAATATATTTAATGGTCTCGTTGCAAAAGCTAAATTGTCGCAAGGGAACTTTTATTTATTTATTTTATTTCACCTTTATTTAACCCGGGTAGCAAAGATTATTGCAAACACCACTGAAACTGAATTGGTGCTCGCTAGCTTTGCAAATTCAGCTATTGTTGGAAGCCAGCCAATATGAAACAAACTATTAAAATTACAAAAGGTTGCAGCATATGTTGTGTAAATGGTAAACTCATACAGCTGTCAACTCTTGTCATTTTAATCCGTTTCCCATTTGCTAGCTACCTTTTAGATCGAAGCCCAAATAGAATGATAGAAGATGATAGAAGCCCATCTCTTACTGTAAATAACCTACACACTGTGTGTGTAGCCAGCCAGCCAGCCAGCCAGGTAGAAAAATGGCAGAAAAATAAAAGACGGACATCAGAGTATTTTTCAATACACCAAAACGCATAGTAAGAACCCTAGTAGCCTAATATCTCAAAGACTAGTTGATAAAATGTTCATAAGAAAGAAATGAAATTCTAATGGAAATGTTTCACAATGATGTCATTAGGCAGAGCAGGCAACAGATGGCACACAGACAGCAGAGTTGGGGACAGATATGCAGGGACAGACTGGCAGAGACAGGGAGTCTCAGGTAAGTTTGTTGAGTTTGGCAACATTATGAAAGGTTCTCCATTTTTTTTACTTGTAAAATAGGAACATAATTGGAAAATGCCATGGATACCCCCACTCTCAACTTAAACTGGTGACTGAACTAAGATTTGTTAAAGGCAATGGTATTGCTGTTGTGATTAGTTGTGTAGTTTTGGGTACCGGTAGTTAGGAGTACGGCAAACACCTTATTTCTTTGGTTCCTCAATATACATTTACCATATTACAATGTAGGCTATGTGTTACAGCACTACTTTTGGTGTCCCCCTCAGGAATTGCTCTTGAGAAAATTTCATGTAATTGTCCCCTCCAAAGTTGATATCAGATTTTCGCCCCTGGTGTGTGTCAACTATTTTTTATTACAGAACACCTTTTTGTTTTTAATATAAAAAATGTAATGCAGTACTTTAAGTCGCAGTCTATCCTATTTTATATAATTAAATTATTCAACGCATCAGCAGCTGATTAGTCACAGAAGTTGGATAAAGACGCCCATGGAACTATCACCGTTGACGGTGTTGAGTTACCGATGAACAACAGGGTGTAACTGATTCTTCAGACACTACTGCTTGGCTCGCGTCGGACGAAACTACACATTTTACTAAACAACTTTTCCAAGTTTGAAGTCTTACACTTCTTGACTTTTGGGTGTTTTCTACGTTTACTTAAGACGGGGTTTTTCGTTCTAAACTAAAATGGGAGCGTGTATGGCATTGTGTTCAATCGCCAGCTGTGTAAGTATCAATTATTTAACTTATTTATGTGTCGTTTTGCTCACTTTGTAAGAGTGAGAGAGCGCAACGACGTTTGTGGCTCCGTATGTAAATACACACATGTCCTCTGTTTTCCCCGTAGGTATATGCTGTGTTTTATGTTGATCGTAAGTACCTACGTTTGGAAAACAGACACTTGTTTGCAGAAAAGTCAGCAGTTTTATATTGATTAATTTCGTGTTTCAGTGCGTCACGCTCTTCACACCAAATTAGCTGCACGACTAAAATATTCCCTTTTATATTTCATGCCGTGTTACGGGCAAGTTCAGTGATCTTGTGAAATAAATATGATTTGATATAAAAGGTTTTCTAGGCCTACTCGAGCCATTAGGTGAATTTCTTCAAATTTTGGACGCACATACCGCAAATTACAATGCATAGAGTGATATACGTATTGACCCCTTCTATTGAAGTTTGTCCCACATTCTCAGGTCAGCAAAAAAACCTACAATTTAAACGGTTACACTTTCCAGAGGCAAGGCTTATGAGTGCTGCTCGACTGCCTGTTGCATGGCCTGCTACCCTGGTGCATACAGCCTTCATAGCTTGCAATCCTTTAATGAAGGAGGGCTGATCCTTCCCTGCTACCCCATCATAGGCTTCCCTGTGCTCGACTAAACTATGCTTCATGTCTCTGGGCTGATCTAGCCTATGCCTCAGTAGTATCACACATAGTATCTTGACTTGACAATCTGCCTGACTCATCAGAGAGCAGTGAGCGATGCCTCCAGTGGAGCACGGACCTTCTGTGACCACATACAACACGTACCCAACACTGGGTCTCTTTCTCAATTCATCTGTCCTGATTCCTCCCATCCTATCCTCTGTCCTTCTCAAAACACATTTGAAAGGGACCTTGGATATTTGAGGAGGTGGCAAGGAGAGGGAAGACCTGGAATCATGTAACGCTATAGATTGAGAAAGGGCACATCAGGCAGGGGGCTGTGTTCGTTGCTGTACTGTAACCGTATGACTGGCAGCCCTTGTCATTGTAACTGGCCTGACTACCTTCAGTTGTCTGGGCTCGTTTGGCTGGAAAACATAAGAGTTGCGATGGTTGCCATAACAATAACAGGCGGTAGCACACAGTACTTTTGTTGTGCACACACCATGCATGCGTTTGCGTCATTAGCTCATCTGCCCCCTCATCTTCTCCCTCTGGCATACCAAAAACGACTCGTCTGTGCAGTCCTATTTCTTATCCCCTCTCTCCCTCACCTCCCTCCTCCAGGCATCGTGTCTGTGTGGCTCTGCTCCCTGTCTGCTGTCAGGATGTTGTCCCTCCACCTATAACTCCACTGTGTCCCGGCTGGCCTTCTCCTTCCTGCTGCTGCTGGGGACCCTGGTCTCTGTCATCATGATCCTACCTGGCATGGAGACTCAGCTCAAGAAGGTAACGCCACACAACCCTGGTCTTGGTTGCTTGATGAGTAGAGTTGCTTGAGACCTACATATTTGTGTTAGCTCCCTGAACTAATTCCAAGGCTTTAGCTCAGCGGGTTAACAGGATTGTGGTTCGCAGGAGACCCTGGTTCGAACCCAGTTGGTCACACAAGCTGGTGTAGATGGCCCAGTGGTTGACAATGTACATTATTGGTTCTATTCTTACTGTTTCTTTACTGGTCTATCAGATACCAGGGTTCTGTGTGGGCGGAACCTCCATACCCATGCCAGGCATCGTGAACAAGGTGAACTGTGATGTCATCGTGGGCTACAAGTCTGTGTATCGCATGTGCTTTGCCATGGCCTGCTTCTTCTTCCTGTTCTTCATCATCATGATCCGTGTTCGCAGCAGCAAGGACCCCCGAGCCTCCCTACAGAACGGGTATGTAGCTGACCTTTTTATAGTAGTGGATGGTGATCTTCAGGGATACAATGTTGCCCTCTGCTGGCCAGGCCAGGGCAGTGCCACATTCCCCACACTCTTATTTGTTTACATACCAGCATAAAATATTAGGGCTAGGACGATACCAGTATCCCAATACTCGTTAGTGTCATGGCAAGGAAACAAAACACGAAGCGGCTTTAACTTTCGGGAAAAAAGCACTAATGTTGGAAACAACCACATGTTGTATTCCAGAGTCACATTTATTTATTTTACACAATATTTTACATACAGAAGGTTTTTTAGAGGATGATACTGCCCAAAAATATGACCAGCGTATTTTTTTATGGAGCACACACACAGGACCTGTTTTTGTATGAGGTGATTTTATTGAATGAATGCTTGTTGCTTTGTCCTCTCAGATTCTGGTTTTTCAAGTTCCTCGTACTGGTGGGGATAACTGTAGGAGCCTTCTTCATTCCAGACGGGACGTTCAACACAGGTATACACCATTACTACGATGTTAAATATTTTCTTCACCCTGAAGAAGGCACAGTGATGCTGCAACATTGGTTGTTTTTTACATAATAAATGACTGGGAGATTATTCATATGGAATGTGCAACTCTCCTTTGTTTTTATAGCTTACAGTTTTATTCACCATTAATCAGCACCTCTACACTGAATCATTTTCTCTGGGTGTGCGCCAGCTCATGCTTTTTCTTAAAATATTTTCCTCTAAACCCCAATAACCAGTGGCGATTTAACGTTAAAATATTGGTGGGGAAAATTCTATCAACAAAGCTCAAATGCATCGAAACCAGTACACTACACTGGCTACACATTGAATGCACTAATAACCAATCCCAGATAGGAGTTTTGAGCCACACACAAACGTTATAACATTTGGTTTATGATTTGGTTTACGACTACTTCCCGTATTTTTAGGTCGTATTGCACGGAAGACCACGGTAGTCGAGTAAACTAGCTAGTAATTGGTCTGCAATATCGCGACTCCGGCTGCCTGTTACAAATGGTGCCCGGTTAACAATATGCAACGTTATAACACTATTCCCTTGCTTCATCTATTGCACCTTTACAGTTCCATCAAAGGTATTTAAACTAACCCTTCTTGTACATGGGGTTCCATGGGTATTAGTCTGCCATCAGACATCAACAATAAGACATGTAACCTATAGGATATTATAGCTAACCAACCTCAAAAGTGATGTTAGCCACTGCTCCATGATCCACCACCAACCACTTGCATTTGAATCGACATGTTTCAGCTAGCTAAGCTACCTAGCTTGAAGACGTGGTAAACAACTAGCTAGCTATGAAGTTGACATCAGTTCAATGAAAGTTACCGGGCATAAGACTGTGGCCAATGACAATGAGCCTACTTGGGCGGGCACTGCTACTCTAAATCAATGGAGCACCGATTAGGGGCTTTTGCTGGCTAGCTCTCCCAGCAGGTGCTGCGGTGACGCACCCTCAGCCAATCACGTGCAACCAGAGAAGATTAACGACGCCTCTTCCGTCCTGCCCCTCCACCACAAAGCACCAAGCTGCCTTCCTAAACCAAAATGTACCAAAACAACAATAGAATGGGAAAGCGACCAAATCAAAGTTTATTTGTCGCGTGTGCCGAAAACAGCAGGTGTTAGACCTTTAGTGAATTGCTTACTTACAGGCTCTAACCAACAGTGCAATTAAAAATAAAACATCCAAGTATTATGTGAACAACAGGTAAGTAAAGAAATAAAAACAACAGTGCAAAATAACATTAGCGAGGCTACATACGGGCACCGGTTAGTTGGGCTGATTGAGGTAGTATGTGGATGGATGGATGGTTAAAGTGACTATGCATATATGATAAACCGAGAGTAGCAGTAGCGTAAAAGATTGGGTGGTGGGACACAATGTAGATAACAATGGTTAACCGGGCTATCTAGTTCCCATGTCTGGGAACTGGTTGGTCGGGCCAATTGAGGTAGTATGTACATGAATGTATAGTTAAAGTGACTATGCATATCAACTCAGCAAAAAAAAGAAGTTCCACAGACATGTGACTAACAGATATCGAATGTGTCCCTGAACAAAGGGTGGGTCAAAATCAAGAGTCGGTATCTGGTGTGGCCACCAGCTGCATTAAGTACTGCAGTGAAACTCCTCATGACCTGCACCACATTTGCCAGTTCTTGCTGTGAGATGTTACCCTGCTCTTCCACCAAGGCACCTGCAAGTTCCCAGACATTTCTGAGGGGAATGGCCCTAGCCCTCACCCTCCGATCCAACAGGTCCCAGACGTGCTCAATGGGATTGAGATCAGGCTCTTCGCTGGCCATGGCAGAACACTGACATTTCTGTCTTGCAGGAAATCCCGCACAGAACGAGCAGTATGGCTGGTGGCATTATCATGCTGGAGGGTCATGTCAGGATGAGCCTGCAGGAAGGGTACGGCATGAGGGAGGAAGATGTCCTCCCTATAACGCACAGCGTTGAGATTGCCTGCAATGACAACAAGCTCAGTCCGATGATGCTGTGACATACCGCCCCAGACCATGACGGAACCTCCACCTCCAAATCGATCCCGCTCCAGAGTACAGGCCTCGGTGTGACACTCATTCCTTCGACGATAAACACGAATCCGACCATCACCCCTGGTGACACAAAACCACGACTCGTCAGTGAAGAGCACTTTTTGTCAGTCCTGTCTGGTCCAGCTACGGTGGGTTTGTGCCCATAGGTGTCATTGTTGCCGGTGATGTCTGGTGAGGACCTGCCTTACAACAGGCCTACAAGCCCTCAGTCCAGCCTCTGTCCGCAATAGGCTGAGAGTCTGCGCACTGATGGAGGGATTGTGCGTTCCTGGTGTAACTCCGGCAGTTGTTGTTGCCATCCTGTACCTGTCCCGCAGGTGTGATGTTTGCATGTACCGATCCTGTGCAGGTGTTGTTACACGTGGTCTGCCACTGCGAGGATGATCAGCTGTCCGTCCTGTCTCCCTGTAGCGCTGTCTTAGCCGTCTGACAGTACGGACATTGCAATTTATTGCCCTGGCCAAATTTGTAGTCCTCATACCTCCTTGCAACATGCCTAAGGCACATTCACACAGATGAGCAGGGACCCTGAGCATCTTTGTTTTGGTGTTTTTCAGAGTCAGTAGAAAGGCCTGATAAAAGAATCTTATATCTTAATGATAATAATTAACAATCAATAAGCCTTGACTAATTCCCAAGGTTTGTAAGACAATGGGTTAAATAATTAGGCAAGGACTCAGCTTTCTGCAAAAGGTTCATTCGGCTTTATTCAGAGAACGTTCTGAGGTCAAGATAACAAAACGGTCATTATATAGTTTCTTCCTTACTTACGCACATGCATTTACACACAAACTGTTGGTGAACTGCATCTCCCCTTTGACTTTCCACACTTTTTATCACTATCCTGCTCTGCCTGTTCCTTTCCCTCAAGGTTAGGAACCCCTTGAAGTTTTTACTCCCTTTACCATCTGTCCTCTGCTCTCTTGGGCACACTAAATACACACACACACACACATTTCTCTCCCTCTCCAGCCTCTACTAGACTTTCTGGGACTAATCGGACTAATCGATCATTACATTGATTATTCATTAAGCATGCTACATGACTTATAATTCATAATGGTTTATTGATTCATTTACCTTTATTAGATAATTCTCTTATCAAGGCCTCTTTAGTGTCCTACGTTTTCATAACTGTGAACTTAATTGCTTACCGTCTGTAAGTTGTGTCTTAACGACCGTTCCACAGGTGCATGTTCATTCATTGTTTATGGTTCATTGAACAAGCGTGTGAAACGGTGTTTAAACCCTTTACAATGAAGATCTGTGAAGTTATTATTTTTTTACTAAATACCGTTCGAAGACAGGGTCCTGAAAAAGGGACGTTACTTTTTTTTCTGAGTTTATGATAAACAGAGTAGCAGCAGCGTAAAAGAGGGGTTTGGGGGGGGGCACACAATGCAAATAGTCCGGGTAGCCATTTGATTACCTGTTCAGGAGTCTTATGGCTTAGGGGTAAAAACTGTTGAGAAGCCTTTTTGTCCTAGACTTGGCACTCTGGTACCGCTTGCCATGCGGTAGTAGAGAGGACAGTCTGGCTGAGGTCTGACAATTTTTAGGGCCTTCTTCTGACACCGCCTGGTATAGAGGTCCTGGATGGCAGGCAGCTTAGCCCCAGTGATGTACTGGGCCGTACGCACTACCCTCTGTAGTGCCTTGCAGTCAGAGGCTGAGCAGTTGCCGTACCAGGCAGTGCAACCAGTCAGGACGCTCTCTGTTGCAGCTGTAGAACTTTTTGAGGATCTGAGGACCATTGCCAAATCTTTTTAGTTTCCTGAGGGGGAGTAGGCTTTGTCGTGCCCTCTTCACGACTATCATGGTGTGTTTGGACCATTCCAGTTCGTTGGTGACGTGGACACCAAGGAGCTTGAGGCTCTCAACCTGCTCCACTACAGCCCTGTCGATGAGAATGGGGGCGTGCTCGGTCCTTCTTTTCCTGTAGTCCACAATCATCTCCTTAGTCTTGGTTACGTTGAGGGATCGGTTGTTATTCCGGCACCACCCGGCCAGGTCTCTGACCTCCTCTCTATAGGCTGTCTTGTCGGTGATCAGGCCTACCACTGTTGTGACATCTGCAAACTTAATGATGGTGTTGGAGTTGTGCCTGGCCATGCAGTCATGGGTGAACGGGGAGTACAGGAGGGGACTGAGCACGCAACCCTGAGGGGCCCCCGTGTTGAGGATCAGCGTGGCAGATGTGTTGCTACCTACCCTCACCACCTGGGGGTGGCCCGTCAAAGTCCAGGATCCAGTTGCAGAGGGAGGTGTTTAGTCCCAGGGTCCTTAGCTTAGTGATGAGCTTTGAGGGCACTATGGTGTTGAACGCTGAGCTGTAGTCAATGAATAGCATTCTCACATAGGTGTTTTGTCCATGTGGGAAAGGGCAGTGTGGAGTGCAATAGAGATTGCATCATATGTGGATCTGTTTGGGCGGTATGCAAATTGGAGTGGGTCTAGGGTTTCTGAGATAATGTTGTTGTGAGCCATTGCCAGCCTTTCAAAGCACTTCATGGCTACGGATGTGAGTGCTACGGGTCTTTAGTCATTTAGGCAGGTTGCCCTCGTGTTCTTGGGCACAGGGACTATGGTGGTCTGCTTGAAACATGTTAGTATTACAGACTCAGTCAGGGACATGTTGAAAATGTCAGGGAAGACACCTGCCAGTTGGTTAGCACATGTGCTTTCTTAGATCAAGCAATTTATTTTATACAATTAAAATGTTTGCTAACTGATATTGTTGTGACATTAAATAACAGAATGGCCCACGTGACGCATCGCCACTGCCAAGAACTTGAAGTCAATTAAACACACCTTGCACACTTACTCTTTTAACAAACTCGCCGTGTGTGTTCCAGTGTGGTTCTACTTTGGCATGTTGGGATCCTTCATCTTCATCATCATCCAGCTAATCCTGCTTGTGGACTTTTCTCACACCTGGAACCAGTCCTGGCTGGAGAATGCTGAGGAGGGAAATGGCAAGTGCTGGTTCTCAGGTACTGATCGTTAATACAGTCTACTGATTTAAAAAGTTGTAGTCTAACTCATTTATTCAGTCTGTTCTGGAAGTAAACTGAAATTCCCTGAAGAAAATTGGAATTTCAGTGTAATTTTATCCTGGTTTCCTCCTAGTGGAAATGGAAAGATGTTTCCTAACATCCATAATGGGATGTTTTCTTATGTTCCCCTCCCACAGCTCTCCTGTCCTTCACAGTGCTGCACTATGCCCTGGCCTTCTCTGCTGTGGTGGTGTTCTATGTCTATTACACCACGGGAGACGACTGCACTGAACACAAGGTCTTCATCAGCCTCAACTTCATCTTCTGCATCATTGTCTCCATTGTTGCCATCCTGCCCAAAGTTCAGGTGAGGTTTCAATCTCGCAAGAAAGCACACTGTTGAAAGTTCCTGCAGAGTACAGTGTTTCTTTGCAGGCTGTTTCAGTCTTGTTCCTCTCTCTTTGAAATACATACACATCCTGAAGTTCACTCGGGTGAAAATATTAGCAATGTTTGCAATTTTGAAGATCATCAAAATGTTAAACAATGACACAGTGAACTATTTGTTAATGTGAATGTATTTGAACAAAAGTTAGACACTCATGTTTTGTGTTCATTTATGTGTTGTCCCCCAGGAGTCCCAGCCCAGTTCAGGCCTGCTCCAAGCGTCCTTCATCTCCCTCTACACCATGTATGTCACATGGTCCGCCATGACCAACAACCCCAGTAAGTCTCGTCATGACCCCGCTGATGCCCCTGTTCAGTCATTGGTTAAGAGTCATGGTTCAGGTCATGCATGAAAGATGACCTGATGTAACAATGACTCGCATAGCCGCGTACTGACTCATGGAAATCACTTGATGGGAAGTCTGGAACAACAAATTTATGTGACGACGCATATTTTACCCAAAAGATCAACTGATCAGTGATCACTTCATCCAACATGAGATGAGTTGCAGCCAAGAATCACAAGAGAAGAAGTAAATCAAATAGATGTGACTCTAGCTCATAATTAAAAGCTGATCATTTGTAGTTTTTCTTTATGTTAAAAGCATAACATTTTGTCTTTCAATGGCCTTCATCAGAATGACAATATTCTACCTCTTTCCCTACAGACCGTAAGTGTAACCCCAGCCTGCTGAATCTGGTACAAAACACCTCCACCCCTACACCTACACCTGCCCCAGGGCAAGGGGTCCAGTGGTGGGATGCACAGGGCATCATAGGACTGGTCATCTTCTTCTTCTGCACTCTCTACGCCAGGTATGAAGTTGCAACCTAGAGTAGGGTTCACGCCAATCCTGGGGACCCACAGGACTGGGCACGCTTTGTAGCAGACCATAGACAAATCAAATTTTATTGGTCACATATACATGTTTAGCAGATGTTATTGTGGGTGTAGCGAAATGCTTGTGTTTCTAGCTCCAACAGTGCACTAATATCTAACAATTTCACAACAATACACACATCTAAAGTAAAGGAATTAAGAATATATAAATATTTGGATGAGCAATGTTGTACCGGCATAGACTAAAATACAGTAGAATAGACACCTGATCGAAGTACTGGGCTAGAGTAAACGTGCAAGCCTGTGGGTCCTCGGGACTGGATTTGAGACACTGGTTCAGAGCTATGTTTCAAATTAAATCCTGACTATTCGAGCCTGTCCACATCATCACTTCCCCTTTTTCCTAATGGGTTTCATGCTCTTTCCCTCCTCCCCTGCAGCATCCGTTCGTCCAACAACACCCAGGTGAACAGGCTGATGCAGACAAAGGAGGGTCTGGCTGCAGACGACCACGAGGCGGCCACGTGGGAGGACGGGGTCAGACGGGCCGTGGACAACGAGGAAGAGGGGGTCACTTACTCTTACGCCTTCTTCCACTTCAGCCTGTTCCTGGCCTCCCTCTACATCATGATGACACTCACCAACTGGTACCAGTAAGTAGCTCTGTTTTCTTTGATTATGTCTAAGGGGATAAGTAGGGATGTGTACAGGTATAACTGAGGTGATTGATGTTGTTCTAGACCTTGCGTCAGCTCCCCAAGCTAATGCCTGGGCTTTAGGTTAACAGTCTTATGGTACTCCGAAGACCCAATTTTCAAACCATTGCACATGGTCTACTATGTGTTTTTGTGATGGTAAATAAAATGTGATTGATTGGATTGGTCCTGATCTCTCCCCAGACCTGACGCAGACTACCAGGCCATGCAGAGCTGTATGCAAGCTGTCTGGGTGAAGATTAGCTCTAGCTGGATAGGCCTGGCTGTCTACCTTTGGACCCTGGTAGCTCCTCTCATCCTCTCTAACCGAGACTTCAACTAAAGACATACATTCCATCCAGGGCTAAGTCCCAAATGGCACCCCTGTTCCCAAGTAGGAAAAGGGTGGGTGTCTTTTCAGATTTGCTGAGGGACTTAACTGTTTGGCATGTTTTGATTTATACTATTTGGAGAAAAAAAATGGAATTGTGCTGCTTGAAGGAAGGGACCATTGTCATGTCTTATTTTTATTTCGGGCTGGTCTCATTGACTAGATGTAACATAGTAAAAGAAAATCAGGGACACTTAAATATGTATATGTTATGTTTGGTATTGTTACTTAAGACAAACGAAAGGAGGGTTGTTGGTCGGGGTGAATGGGTAGGCAAATCTAATCACTGACAACTTTAGCATTTTAGCTAATTTGCAACTACTTAGCATGCGAGGTAACCTTAATCCTTAAGGGTCTAAGCCTGCGGAGAGGTTCTATTAAGCTGACAAATTGATTTTTTTTTTAAGATGTTCATATCGAGGATCATTTATCGACTTGAATATTAGGACCCCTTTAGGTATTATATAAATATATCACACATATCACACACATGTCATTGTAATCATTGTACTATCTAAACCACTGTGAAATATATTTTTCATAACCAAAAATATAGTATTTTCCGCTGTTTGAAGCTGGTGTCCAAAACTGAAGGTAAGACGCAAAAACAAAACTTAAGAACAGGAAGCATAGAACAGGTATACTGCTTCTTAGACTTGCTTTAAATTAGTTCCAGATCTATAACACACATTTCTATGTGAATTTGGTCGGGTCGCCCAAAAAATGACATATTTCAGCTTTAACCAAAAGTGTTTTGGCACTAAACTACTTCCATATGTCCATATTATTATTATTATTATTATTATTATTATTATTTTTATTTTTTTTAAGTACTGGTACCGGGCTACTTTCAGATGAGGCTTGTAAGCGCACTAGAGCAAAACAAACAACATGTGTGCGAACCTTAACACTAACCTTGCAAGAGTCACCTTTCTATCGAGGAGTCATATTAGTGTGTAGCCCAAACTGTTTGGACGCTACAGACAGAAGTTGGCAGTACCGACTTCAGACGAGTCCCGTGATGCTTGTTGGGGTCGTGTTCATGAGAGTCCTCTTCCCATAGTGGTCATATTAGTTTTGTAGGCCACACTGTTCAGATGCTACTGACGTTTTCGTGAGAAGACCGATTTTCGGGGTGTCTCATGGTCTGACAAACACGCTGTAGCTCAGCTACCTTCCACCGCAGATGTGGAAGGCTACCATTGACGGATGCTGTGGATTGAGATGCAGCCCGTGCAAAACAATGTATCTCTAGCACTTGGGGATCCCGAGTCTAAGGCACTGCATCTCAGTGCTAGAGGTGTCACTACAGACACCCTGGTTTGAATCCAGGCTGTATCACAACCGGCTGTGATTGGGAGTCCCATAGGGTGGCGCACAATTGGCCCAGTGTCGTCCGGGTTTGGCCGGTGTATGCTGTCATTGTAAATGAGAATTTGTTCTTAGCTGACTTGCTTAGTTAAATAAAGAAATAAACAGACTGCTTTTGAAGGGGATTTTTTTATTTATTATTATGCTAATTACATTTCGGGCAGGGGTGTTGACATCGACCCCTAGCCTAGCTAAGATTAGCCCTAGCTAACATTAGCATTAGCCACCTAGTTAGTCAACAAATTGTGGACAGACACAAATTAATACATACTATACCAATCATAACGTATGATACTAATTTGAGTTTTCTGGAGATTAATTTACTGTTAAGTCTATCCCCGATTCCAGGTTAATTTGCATTTAGCCATACTTGAGGTTGGTCTTATTTACTTTTTTGTTGTTGATCTTGTTAAAAATGGGATTGGTTTCATGCTTTCATAATATCTTCTCTGGTCACTGAATCTACTAAAATGACTTCATAAATCCTCAAATTGTATGAACACGATCAATATGTTAATCCAGCCAAGTAAACTCCACTCGGGTGTTAATGTTTTACTTGTTCCACCTGTTTGCATACATTTTAGATCCTCCCTCTCCACAATATACCTTGCTCAGTCCATCCACGACATGTTTGGCAGGGTGCCATCGCTACGAATGAGCATAGTCTCGAGGATGTTGTGTACATATCAGTACAAGATTATGTTCATCCAATGCACTTTCCTTGTTTTTAGTTTATTTGTTTTATACATTTCAGTGTGTCTTTGATTACAAAGTACATATACATTCTTTTTTATAGCTAAGGAGATTTGTAAAAGTGCCTTTAAACCTATAGATTTGCTACACAATACCTATTCAGTCAGACCATAGCTATGGTTTGTCATATCTGTCAAGGTATCTCTAGTGCCTCCTTGTCATGATCAAATGTAATACATATGATCATCTCTGAAATGTCTTCTATTGTGAGATTGTTATTTTAAGAGTTCATGGGGTCCTGTAGGTGGGACTGTTGCCCCTCAAATTACTGTATATTGCTGCTAGGTTTTATTTGAGATTTAGTTCAGATAAGTAGAAAGTGCCCGTGGCACTTCTTTTGTCTCTGCCATTCTGCCTCAAAGTGAGAAATGTTAGCTCAATTCATATGACAGCCAATGCCTACTACTAGTTAAATAGCTTTGTCCATGTAATAGCTGCAGCAACCTCGGAATCATGTGCTTTATTCTGTTCAACACTAGTCTTACTTCATTTTGTCAGTAGGACATTCCAGCACCTGAGAAGTTGAGGAAACAGACCAAAGACATGTCATCACATGATGTCATCAGTCCGAGCCAACAGGGATTCCAGAACCTCCCATCCCCTCTGGCTTCATTCATCACCCAGATCACATGACCATGATCACACTCCAACAGGATTATTCTTATTTCCTTGTGACGCGGGATTACCCATGCAGCCACACCACACGCTCTCTCGACGAGGGAATGCGATTTCCCCATCACAAGATTGGCATGAGGAGGGGGTTGAACACAAGACCAACGTTATATTCATTGAGGACCAAATGGGTTCAACTGGGGTAGAGAAGGAGCACAGAGAGATGGGTCTGTACTTAGTCCATGAATTCAGCCTCAAATCAAATCACTGCAATCAGACTGAGTTTGCGCATAGCAGAATTACACCCGGATACACACTGAAGTAATGTACACGTAGTGGAAAATGGAGTGCCATGCCATATTAATTTCAGCTGACTGCTTTATGGTAATCAATGTTAGTTGAATTAACATGCGTTCTTTCATTCAATCACTTTGAGATCCTTCCTTTTGCTCTTTTACAGAAAATAATCTACTGTATATATGAGTATTTTTCAATCCTGTACACTAGTAGTTCTGATCTTGGTGAGTGGGTGATCTTGTTAGTGTGATGACCCTGGGTCTCTGTGACAGACCGTTCGATAGTGGTGGAGTCCCCCTCACAGCAGGCATTTAGACCTAGTCTACATAATGCTGTTATATAACGGCCTGGTTGGGGGAACCCATCATGCTATCACTCTGACTGGGGCCTCCACTGTGGTGCGGTAGAGGAGAGAATCCGGAAAAGATTGGTTGCATTAGCCGGTTAGGATCATGCTCTCACTGGGGATGAGGACTGCCACTGTGCATCTGGATACCTCTGTAGGTTGAGGTGAACACACAGGTAGAGGGAAAATGTATGTTCTAGAGCAGAGCTCTCCAACCCTGTTCCTGGAGAGCTACTGTCCTGTAGGTTTTCACTCCAACTCTAATCTAGCACACCTGATTCTAATTTATTAGCAGGTTGATAAACTGAATCAGGTTAGTTCAACTGGCATCAGAGCGAAAACCTACAGGAGGGTAGCTCTCGAGGAACAGGGTTGGAGTGAAAACCTACAGGACAGTAGCTCTCGAGGAACAGGGTTGGAGTGAAAACCTACAGGACAGTAGCTCTCCAGGAACAGGGTTGGAGTGAAAACCTACAGGACAGTAGCTCTCCAGGAGCAGGGTTGGAGACTCCTGTTCTGGAGAGCTACTGGCCTTGCAGGTTTTTTCCCCCAACCCTGCTCTATCATGAATCTATTACTATAGATTAGAATCAAGTGTGTAGTAGGGTCAGACCAGATTCCTGCGGGTGGGAGGATAGCTAACAGCACCCCAGGAGGAGGGTTGCTTGGCAACTCTGGTATAGAATATAACCTGGTAACTCTGATACAGACAATAACAACCTGTGTGGAAAAACAAGCTAAATTTAGAGCAGCTAGCTACTGAAGGTTTTAATGAGAGGTCTCAGAGGTCTTCAAAAAATAAAGTTCTCACCCATATACACATGACAAAGTGAAAACATGTTTTTAGACATTTCTGCCCATTTATTGAAAATTAAAAACAGAAATACTTAATTGAAATAACTATCCATACTTTGTAGAAGCCCCTTTGGTAGCAATTACAGCTGTGTGTCTTGCTGGGTATGTCTCCCAAGAGTTTTCCACACCTGGATTGTACAATATTTGTCCATTATTCTTTAAAAATGTATTCAGGCTCTGTAAAATTGGTCGTTGATCATTGCTAGACAAACTTTTCAGGTCTTGCCATAGATTTTCAAGTAGATTTAAGTCAAAACTGTGACTCAGGCACTCAGAAACATTCACTGTCTTCTTGGTAAGTAACCCCAGTGTAGATGTGGCCTTGTTTTAGGTTATTGTCCTGCTGAAAGGTGAATTCATCTCCCAGTGTCTGGTTTTCCTAGCCACCGTGCTTCTTTCACATGCATTGCTTGCTGTTTGGGGTTTTAGGCTGGGTTTCTGTACAGCACTTTGAGATTTCAGCTGATATACGAAGGGCTATATAAATAAATTTGATTTGGAAAGCAGACTGAACCAGGTTTTCCTCTAGGATTTTGTCTGTGTTTAGCACCATTACATTTATTTTTTTTATCCTGAAAAACTCCCCAGTCCTTAACAATTACAAGCATACCCATAACATGATGCAGCCACCACTATGCATAACACTTTGTATTGAGGACAAATAGATAATTGCTTTGCAGTATTACTTTAGTGCCTTGTTGCAAACAGGATCTATGTTTTGGATTATTTTTATTCTGTACAGGTTCACTCTGTCAATTAGGTTAGTATTGTGGAGTAACTACAATGTTGTTGATCCATCCTCACTTATCTCCTATCCTAGGCTCTGTAACTGTTTTAAAGTCACCATTGGCCTCATGGTGAAATCCCTGAGCGGTTTCCTTCCTCTCCGGCGTTTGAGTTAGGAAGAACGCCTGTATCTTTGTAGTGACTGGGTGTATTGATACCCCATCCAAAGTGTAATTAACTACTTCACCATACTCAAAGGGATATTCAATTATTCTTTGCAAGGCATTGGAAAACTTCCCTGATCTTTGTGGCTGAATCTGTGTTTGAAATTCACTTTCGACTGAGGGAACTTACAGAAAATGCTATGTGTGGGGTACAGAGATGAGTTAGCCATTAAGAAACCATGTTAAACACTATTGCACTTATGCAACTTATTATGGGACTTGTTAAGCACATTTTGGCTTGCCAAAACAAAGGTGTTGAATACTTATTGAGTCAAGACATTTCAGCTTTTCATTTTTAATTCATTTGTAAAGATTTCGAAAAACATAATTCCACTTTGACATTATGGTATATTGTGTGTAGGCCAGTGACAAAAATATCTAAATGTAATCAGTTTTCAATTCAGGCTGTAACGCAATACTTGCTGAAGGCACTGTAAGATAATACTTTTGGTTCGGGTTTATATATTTGATTTAGACAATGCAATATAATATTGAACCTCTTCACATTGGGGTGGCAGCGTAGCCTAGTGGTTTGAGCGTTGGACTAGTAACCGAAAGGTTGCAAGATCAAATCCCTGAGCTGACAAGGTACAAATCTGGCGTTCTGCCCCTGAACAAGGCAGTTAACCCACTGTTCCTAGGCCGTCATTGAAAATAATTTGTTCTTAACTGACTTGCCTAGTAAAATAAAAAATTCTGATGTATGCCCATCATGTAATTAGGGGTTCAAGCAGTCATTATTTATTGAATTAGGCTACAGAAAAGTCATTACGCAACAGGTCTATTGTGTTACACTGTTAGTCATTTTAGGTATTATCAACAGTAAAAAAAAAATCAAACATTTAACTGCAGCATACTGTAAATTATGGTGCATTGTGGAAAGTTGCTGTATTTCAATTGGTACTGTAATTCCACCCCACAGAATACAGTATGGTACTGTATCTTTGGAGTGCCCAAAACCTTGACCACTAGTGGGTATTGTTGTTTCCAGCTCATTAACATATTTTGAGGCTTGCACTGTAAGAGGATATTTGTTGCAGTTGTGAATGAGAATGCTGTATCAATTTAACTCCTATGTGGTTATAGTGCCCTATCAATTTAAAATCTATAGGGGGCACATTGGAGTGGCAGCAAGTCTTAAACCTTAAATGGTTGAGTATTTTGCCATGTCCTTTTGGTCTGTTTTGCCTTGTGGTCGCTGCCAGTTTGGAAGCCTTTGGTGCAAGTGATATAAAATACCAAATATTTATTAATATGCTGTAATGTGTAAACACTTTACCAACCAGCCAACCTGCTTGCACCAATTCCTTGTAATTATATGGAAATACTGTGAAATACAAACCCCTCCCCTCAATAAATGTAATTCATCCATTCATTCAATCTGATGAAGTAATTTTTTTTACAGTATAATGCAGTACATTTTACGGTATTGTACTGTGTGTCATTACACAGTACCTGCTTTCATACCACATTTATATTACAATACAGCATTTTACTTGCCACAGCGCTGCCTGTAAATTACTGTCAAATTCATGGCAACCCCTTTACAGTGTACTATTATCCATTGTCCCAGTCCCCCACCAGGATTTGTTCAAACTGAGATATGAAAAATATATCATAGGCCTACTAAAAAGTAAATGTAAGGCTAATCCCATAGTAGAGCCTTTGCAGAGCAACAAAAGGCATAGGCCTGTGTTCTCCATTGTAGTGACTACAGTATGCCACTGCCAGTTGTTAAAGTGGGCGGGGTATTTCTCTGGTCTCTGGAACTACGTGGATCGAAGCAGCATGTTCTGTCGCGAGGACCAGCTGTGTGTGTGTGTGTGTGTGGTACACTGGCGCGCGCTGCTGTGTGAAATCGCAGCATCAGTTTGAAAAGGGATAAGGAGGACCCTCCATCCCTATCCCGCCACCGCCAGAAGAAAAATAACACTTCTCAACCTGGGGCAGTCCGTTTACATGGTAGACTAGATTATGAAAAAGTCTGCTCTGTTGCGGAATAACCTACATGGCTCAAACAGTGCAGCAATGTTGACAGGTATTCACATTTTAGCATCTGGCATTATTACCATAATTTAGCATACCGGTATGCCCCTGGCTGATATGAGGGGTGGTGATATGTGGCGGAGAAACGGCACTGCAACGAAGTGAAGTTCAGCGACTCTGCAGGTACAGTAATGCTGGGGACAGTGTATCATTGTTTGGAACCTTCAAGAGCTCGCTAGCGACAGAGTAACTGTTCTCCACATGAGATGACGACAGGTTATTGTGCATTATCGCGCTTTGCAGATCGCGTGCATAAAACCTTCTTTCCAACAAAACGGCGACCTTTGGGAGATTTGCTGTTATGTTTTTGTGTGTGAAGCAGAATATGAGGCAGCATGCCTTGTGACGCTCAAGGATTGCGTGTTGTGTGCATGTGTAGCCTATACCGGCTGCCTCTATTTTGTACAGTCTTGGGACAGTTCCAAGACTGGGGTTGTCATTGTTCAAGTGAAATAGGTAGAGAAGAGAGAAGGAAGAGCGAAACCAGTGGTTCAGTTTGCCACACACACAGTCGCTAGGCTACATTATGTTGATAGGAAACGGAACAACACGCGATCGGAAGGCCATGTGTTTTTATCTTTTTATCAGCCATTATTTTACAGTAGCCTAGGCTATTGATTCATCATGGAAATAATGTATTACTAACACAACGCTCTCGTTGTGTTTTATTTAAGACATCTTTGATAAAAGATTGTCATTACTTTTTCGAATTATTTGTCGTTCGATTAGGTCTTGCCAACGTGCATCTCACTGATGTGATTCGCTCTCTCAGGAACGCAAGAACCCACATCAGCATCCGCGGGACAGGGATGCCTCCTTTTCCCCTCCAATCTTCGAAAGCGAGAATAGGGAAATTCCTTTACAACATAAAATGGAGGTCACATAATGTATGCCTATTTCATATCCATTTTAGAATAGCTGGAAATATAGTGGTCATTCTGCACAGCATGCCCTATGAATTGACATATTCTGTGAATGGAATTCTAACCTGCTAGAATTCAATGTGACCGACGACGGCATCCCGTACAGTCCGCGAGATTGTCAGCCGCACGCGAAATATCACTAAATATTCGCCTAGAAAATCACAACTGCTCGGCTCAGATTAGGCTAGTGTGGGTTTATTATTGTGTCACTGCGGTGGTATAATATTTAGCTATACTATTGGATATATTGAAGCAATGCATTGTCAATAGTCTATATCAATACAGACTCCTAACATTCAATATCTATCCAGTATTCAATGTGCTTGTCTATCTGCAACAAAGCCGGAGCATGTTCTTTGAGATGCATTGCATCCTTTCCCCGTCCACTGATATTAGCCTAAAATCCGATTTTACTCAGAAAATGACAATGATAAGAATTAGATCGCCAGAGACTAGCCTATATTTGACTCTGACAGCGTTGGTACCTCGGAATGAACGGTGTCGTAACGCTGCCGCATCGCAGTCAGTGACAATGTTGTGGACGACGCTGCGTCCATCCATGCGCCCATGTGACGCTTTCTCCATTATCATCTAGCACGCACATAGCCTTCTTCTCTGTGTTGCAAGTACCTCTTTCCTGGTGAAATACGGACACATTATATTGTCCTGCGATGCGTTAGTTAATAATAGTACATCATAAGAAGAATTACCCATGTGACAGTTGGAGTCCATCAACAGCTAAAGAGTGCTTCGATTTTCAATACCACGTGCCCCTTATATAGTATTAACTGTCAACTTGCGTGTAATCAAGAAGGTTGGAATGTCGTAAAGACGTAGGTCATCTCAGGCCAAGCTGTTGAAATGTAGGTTTTAGACACATAAGGAATTGTTTTTGCTGAGTTGAATTTATAGAGAGAACAAGACATATGTAGGCCTCATCATGGTGTATTTTCTTAATTTACAAATAGGATTTTCAAAAGTGTAGGTCTTGGACAAGAAATCAAATCAAATGTATTTATATAGCCCTTCTTACATCAGCTGATATCTCAAAGTGCTGTACAGAAACCCAGCCTAAAACCCCAAACAGCAAGTAATGCAGGTGTAGAAGCACGGTGGCTAGGAAAAACTCCCTAGAAAGGCCAAAACCTAGGAAGAAACCTAGAGAGGAACCAGGCTATGAGGGGTGGCTAGGAAAAAGTCCCTAGAAAGGCCAAAACCTAGGAAGAAACCTAGAGAGGAACCAGGCTATGAGGGGTGGCCAGTCCTCTTCTGGCTGTGCCGCAAGGAGATAACAGAACATGGCCAAGATGTTCAAATGTTCATAAATGACCAGCATGGTCAAATAATGATAATCACAGTAGTTGTCGAGGGTGCAACAATTCAGCACCTCAATTCAGCACCTCAAGAGTCAGTTGGCTTTTCATAGCCGATCATTGAGAGTATCTCTACCGCTCCTGCTGTCTCTAGAGAGTTGAAAACAGCAGGTCTGGAACAGGTAGCACGTCCGGTGAACAGGTCAGGGTTCCATAGCCGCAGGCAGAACAGTTGAAACTGGAGCAGCAGCACGGCCAGGTGGACTGGGGACAGCGAGGAGTCATCATGCCAGGTAGTCCTGAGGCATGGTCCTAGGGCTCAGGTCCTCCGAGAGAGAGAAAGAAAGAAAGAAAGAAAGAAAGAGAGAGAGAAAGAGAATTAGAGAGAGCATACTTAAATTCACACAGGACACCGGATAAGACAGGAGAAATACTCCAGATATAACAGACTGACCCTAGCCCCCCAACACATAAACTACTGCAGCATAAATACTGGAGGCTGAGACAGGAGGGGTCAGGAGACAATGTGGCCCCATCCGATGATACCCCCGGACAGGGCCAAACAGGCAGGATATAACCCCACCCACTTTGCCAAAGCTCAGCCCCCACACCACTAGAGGGAGATCTTCAACCACCAACTTACCATCCTGAGACAAGGCCGAGTATAGCCCACAAAGATCTCCGCCACGGCACAACCCAAGGGGGGGGGCGCCAACCCAGACAGGAAGACCACGTCAGTGACTCAACCCACTCAAGTGACGCACCCCTCCTAGGGACGGCATGGAAGAACACCAGTAAGCCAGTGACTCAGCCCCTGTAATAGGTTTAGAGGCAGAGAATCCCAGTGGAGAGAGGGGAACCGGTCAGGCAGAGACAGCAAGGGTGGTTCATTGCTCCAGAGCCTTTCCGTTCACCTTCACACTCCTGGGCCAGACTACACTCAATCATAGGACCTACTGAAGAGATGAGTCGTCAGTAAAGACTTAAAGGTTGAGACCAAGTCTGCGTCTCTCACATGGGTAGGCAGACCATTCCATAAAAATTGAGCTCTATAGGAGAAAGCCCTGCCTCCAGCTGTTTGCTTAGAAATTCTAGGGACAATTAGGAGGCCTGCGTCTTGTGACCATAGCGTACATGTAGGTATGTACGGCAGGGCCAAATCGGAAAGATAGGTAGGAGCAAGCCCATGTAATGCTTTGTAGGTTAGCAGTAAAACCTTGAAATCATGCTTCCCAAGGATCCAACCTCAACACCAAATCATTGATTACTTTATCCAAGCTGCTTTTTGGTTTTGGCATTTTCGACTAGCATTTTTGACTAATTGGTTTAGCTTTTGCTGAATTTAAACTCAACCTGGCATTTAAAGTTGACGCTTAGGGCCAGGGATCTGGTGCCCTGAAAACGATCAGTCCTGACATCCCATTGCACATAATTCAGTGCTGGGTTATTGGGTGTCAGTTTGGCATGCAAAGGGAGGAGAGGGCACACTGTCTCACTCCCTAGCTGTGGAGAGGTGGGATGTTTGGCATTATTCTGACAGATTGTGTGTGTGTGTGTGTGTGTGTGTGACTGCATAGAGAGGAAATCTCCCCGTAGCTTCATGGAGAGCCCAGTGGCAACAATATGATTTATTTTCCCCTAAGGCGTCCCTCCTCCTTAATCTTAGACATATGACCGCAGGAATAGGCTTGAGTGTGTGTGTGTGTGTGTGATCATACAGTTGTTTGTTCTGATGGTCAATGTTGATTGTGTGCCGTTGCATAAACCTCCACTCCGACCCAGTTATGGGTGATGATGTTGATGATGAAGAGGGTCACAAGGCTGCTGCTGTATTATTCTTTTCTTTGAGGATGATGTCATATTTGGGTTGAATATTTTGTGACCTCGTATTCAACTAGCCTCTAACAACACTAGTAGACGTCTGGCCCAGATTCTATTTGTGTGGTAGAATATAAATGCCCCTCTCTCAGCTGTGGGGGTGACTGTGGAGAGGAGAGACCAAGGACATCAGGACAATCACGCTAGATGCTATTGAGGAAAAACACATCCAGGACCAAATGACCTTAAAGCCTAAGGGATGGATGTAAAACAATAACAACATGAACATTCACACAGGTGCAATACCTTTATATAATACTTTAATAGCCACTGAGGGAGCACTGAGTTTAACTTTCCACTGTGAACTATAGTGTTTAGCCAATGCAGGAGCATAATGCTGTGATTGTGACACTGATAGGCCCAGGGCCCAAATGGAGCTTACCGTGTTTGCCATTAGGGTTAGAATGGGGCACGGTTTATTCTTGATACTGAACATGAGCACACTTTGAGAACCAACACAGTCTCACAATCCATTCCTGCTCGAGTCAAAACACATACAGTGCCTTCAGAAAGTATTCAGACCCCTTGACTTTTTCCACATTTTGTTATGTTACAGCCTTATTCTAAAATTGATTAAATCGTTTTTTCCCCTCACCAATCTACACATAATACACCACAATGACAAAGCAAAAACAGTTTTTTAGACATTTTTGCTAATTTATATGTATATGTAAAAAAAAGTAAATATCACATTTACATCAGAATTCAGACCCTTTACTAAGTACTTTGGCAGTGATTACAGCATCAAGGATCTCTCTTGTACTCCGTTCATCTTTGCCTCGATCCTGACTAGTCTCCCAGTCCCTGCCGCTGAAAAACATCCCCACAGCATGATGCTGCCACCACCATGATTCACCTTAGGGATGGTGCCAGGTTTCCTCCAGATGTGACGCTTGACATTCAGGCCATTCATGTCCCTTTTTCTGAGGAGTGGTTTCTGTCTGGCCACTCCACCATAAAGGCCTGATTGGTGGGGTCCTGAACGTGTGGGTGTTTTGTGAGTGTGGGTCTGTTCAGGCAAGATTAGTCTAGCCTGCTGAGGACAACATTGATATTCATCCTACACTTGCTTCTGGAAGTCCTGTCAGCTTCCTCATCCCTCAGGTGTCAGTAACTGGTGTGTGTGTGTGGTGTCAGTCATCAAGCCAACCTTTTATTTTATTTAACCCTTATTTTACCAGGTAAGTTGACTGAGAACACGTTCTCATTTACAGCAACAACATGGGGAATAGTTACAGGGGAGAGGGGATGAATGA
This sequence comes from Salmo trutta, assembly GCF_901001165.1. Taxonomy (NCBI): domain Eukaryota; kingdom Metazoa; phylum Chordata; class Actinopteri; order Salmoniformes; family Salmonidae; genus Salmo; species Salmo trutta. The sequence goes on along the minus strand of NC_042990.1, from coordinate 19,637,141 downwards.
GCCAATTGGAAGCTAGGGATGATTAGGTAGCCATGATGGTATGAGAGACAGATAGGGAATTTAGCCAGGATAACGGGGTTAACACTCCTACTCTTACTATAAGTGCCATGGGCTCTTTAGTGACCACAGAGAGTCAGAACACCTGTTTAACATCCCAGCCAAAAGACGGCACCCTACACAGGGCAGTGTCCCCAATCACTGACCTGGGGAATTGGGATATTTTTTTAGACCAGTGGAAAGAGTGCGTCCTACTGGCCTTCCAACACCACTTCCAGCAGCATCTTGTCTAGAGGTCGACCGATCATGATTTTTCAGCGCCGATACCGATTATTGGAGGACCCAAAAAACCCGCTACCGATTAATCGGCCGATTAATTTTTATATTTTTATTTGTAATAATGACAATTACAACAAGACTGAATGAACACTTATTTCAACTTAATATAATACATCAATAAAATCAATT